>NC_139681.1:48187904-48394595 GCF_964106915.1 Podarcis gaigeae | reverse complement strand
TGGACTGAAAACCCTGCATGATGCGAAGGCATTCTCATGTTAATTAGTTTATGGAGCTGATTTAAAAAGAACTTCAAAACACATGGCATCACAGAATTGTATGGTTGGAAAAGGCCCGGAGAGCCATCTAGTCCAACCCTCTTGTTGTTGTTTTAATCTGTATGTCTTGACAGACAACTAAAGAGTGCGCCATCAAGAGTATAGTCAAACTGTTGGAAAGTTACAGAGCCTGCTGAGGCTGTAGAGCCCAATACAGGAGAGACATGTTTTATTGCAGTTGGGGCAGATGAAGACATTCAATTTTGCTGTTAAAGGTGCACCATGATGTTTCTTCTCTCTGTTCTCCCTCCTGCGGCCATTTCTCCTCTGGTCACTGCTATGGATACATGACCTGTCTGTCTCCAGGCACTGCAATCATCTGCAAGAAATTCGCTCACAGCAGGGCTAATGTTGCCAGCCTTCATGGAACACCTGGAGAGCCACAGTTTGCCCATTCCTCCTCTGCAGTGTCACTTTAGTCTTGGTTAACTGGCTGAGAAAAGTGTGTGTCGGTGTGTAAGAGAGAGAGGTGCTGGAGAATATATTTTACTCTGCTCTACCACTGCTAGATATTTAGTTTTGCTTCCACCTTTCTTCCCTGATGGGTTGTCCATGCCATTTTAAGGCGTGTCTTGCAGGGATTTATTAGGAAACTTCCCATGATATTGCATCCTTTTCAAAACAACAGATCAAGGACCTATCCACATTCAGCATTGTTTAACTGTCAATCCACTCCCCCCCCCCTTCGTATTAGCCCAGAAAAGTCCACGCCACTCAAATCTGTATTTGAGGGGCAACTTTGGTCTTTTATGTTCATACCACCATGTCTCTTGTGTTTGTCCCTGCCTTCTAATTTGTTGATTCTGTTATACTTATTTGGCAAGGCATGCACACAGAAAGTTGTGTGTGCATGTTTCTTTAAAAAAAAACAAAGCTGTCGAGGAAGTGCACAAAAGAACACAGTCAGGCAATTGCAAATTCTCAGCTTTTCAGATTGCTGTGAAATATCTTGTGTAAAAAAAATGTAAGGTGGTTTCCTTGTTCAGTTTTCTGCTTTTTTGCAAATTTGAAGAATGAAAAGAAAAAACTTTATATATAAAACTATGTTCCTCTGTTCGGGATACTGCTGTAAATAAGTGCACACATAGCTGTAAAAGAAATGAAAGCACTGAGGAAGTAGTGGGCATGAAAAGGGGAGTAGCAGAAAGCGATTATTGATCCAACCACCTCAAAAAAACAAATTGTCTGCTACTCCAAATGGCTTGGAGCCCTCTTCCCCCCCAATTTATCAGATTATCCTTTTATCAGAACTTCTCAAGTAAGTATATGCAGCACCGACTATGGAATTTGTTGCAAATGATAGTATCTGATTGTCAGTGGTAGTAATACCTTCTGGCACTGGACTTCTCCTACTTACTGTGAATATGGCAGAGAGATACAAGGATCCATTCCCATCTTGCGCACATTCTGTTGCCACATCTGCAATGTTTCTGTGCATGTTGCAGACGTGTGGTGGGATCTGTGCATATCCAGAGGATAGCTCAAACATCGAAAAAGAGCTTATATGTTACATAAAATTATAAATCTTTACTCTTTGGAGTTTACATATGCGAGTATACATCCACGAACAACTATTCATACAACCAGTGCTATAAATTATAAAAGTATACTATAAATTAATCACTTTATTTAGATATTTACAAATACTCTATTTGAACTGTTACATTTTAGGTTTTTAATTTAGTAACACTATAAATAAAAATAAAGCTCTTGGCCAGTTGTCATACAAACCAAAAGTTGGTTTGGGTGGTTGCATAATGCTGTTTCTGTCTACTAGCTTGCGTGGTAGGAAGCTCCTATGGCTGCCTTCTTCAGCATAAATTTCCTTGTGAGAAGAAAGAAATGGAGTCTTATGAAGTGATTTGTAATATCTGATTGCTTATTAATAATACAACATTGAACAGAGGAAGCAGCAAAGCACCAGGACCCTCGCTTTTAAAGCAGGATTGTTTCCACAAATACAAGGCTCTGCATTTGATCCTTCTTGGCTGCAAAATGCTCTTTCTTTTTGCTGGTTATATTCAGGCTGCCATATTCCATCTCTCTAGAGAATACACTCACAGAGGAAGGGAGACAGAGCACTGATTTTAGCTCCTGTTCTTTCTCATGCCAGATGTGTCACAACTTTAAATAGCCATTAGCCAACAGCACCATTAAAAAGGCAACCATACCTCATGAAACCCTTGAGGTAGTCATCGATGCTAGACTTAAAACAAATTCCACAAAAACAGGACCAGCACTCCCTCTGGGAGCACATTCAGGTGGTGAGTGCCGAAGAGATTGTCACCAAAATGGAACAGAACTAAGCATGTTCAGTAACTATAGAGTGCTAACTGTTAGAGAAGAAAACTGCTGGAAGTAGGAATGGCTGCTGGAAGAGGGTAGGACTGGCTGATGGGCTGACTCCTTTTAGGAAGTGGGGAATAACAGTAATGCTTTGTCGAGAGTCCCACAATATTCATTCATTTGCAGCTAACTGGCAGATATCAACAACAACACAACACAACTGAATTGAATTTTATTATTTCGGTCACAGAACAGTTCCAGCCCTCATACAATATCAAGGAAGTCATAAAACACGATAGGGATACATTTGAATTTGCAATTAGGTATAGCAGAGACAATACAGATATAGCAACAGTTTAAAAATATATAAATTATAACTTAGTCACTAACATATAACCTAAAATTATCATTTAAAACCTTAATCATTATGATAGCACAGCTTGTTCCCTAAGTTTTATGGCAATCGCACAGAATTTGGCTACCCTTAACATGATCTCAGGATCCTACAACACCACACTTTTAGGGAGATTTTGCAGAGGGTTCTAGAATATTTCTAAACAGGGTCTCTATATTTAAGAAATAAAAGAAGGTGGACTGGCTACATCTTGGCTTACTTTAGCGGGTTCTCGTTTGTGCTGCAAATAAGTCCCAGATTCTTTCGTGTGATGAAATGTGTGTTTCCGTTTAAAATACTGCATTCACGAGCCACAGGGAGATAAATTCTGGCGTTGTTTTCTTAAGACTGCAAATATTTGTCTATACATGAACCTGGTTGTCAATGGAATGCTTTCCCCTATCACAAAGCTAATGTGTTGCTTAATCTCTTTGCTTTTTTGTAGTCTCCAGTTTATGTAGCAGAAGTCAGTCAAGATCTTGTCCAGCAGACAGAAGAAAAACTTGAAAACAGTCCCTGTAAAGAGCTATTCTCACCTTGTGTGAAGTAAGTTAGGGTTATTTCACTGTTGCTGTCTGAAATATTCTTTTCCAATTAGGTATCAGTTAAAGGCTAAGAGTTTCAATTCGTCTCAGCTTCTTATTTGCTGCTCGAAACGAACATTTGTTATCTTAAGGGCTTTATACAGGCAATGTTTTTGTGTTTTTTTGTGGGGAGGGGAATTTAGAGTGTCCACTGCTAAACACAGCTGGTTCAGATTGATTTGATATTTGTCCTGTATTTGTGGTCCCTTAATGCAATGGGAATAACTAGAAGGTAATACTCAATAAGCCAAAACTGAAAAGGAATCAGTACTAGGTCCAACTCTTCTATTTGCATCCTTTACTTGTTTCCTTAAAAAAAATTATCCAGTGACACCTACACCCCTTGCAACATACACTTAGCATTTTAAAAACTTCTTTTGAACTCCCAATAGTTTGCAGTGGGGTTGCATATTTGGCTGAATGCTGGTGGCTGTGCCACTCATTTGTCTTTAAAGCCATACAGTAAGAAACGCAGGAAAACAGCAAGTCAATCCCCTCTCCTGAACTTTGTCATTTTTCATTTTGTTAGCTAAGTGGTATAACATCTGCTTTGCATCCAGAAGGTCCCTGACTCGGTCCCTGGCATCTTCAGGGTAGGGCTTGAACAGATCTCCATTTAAATCTTGGAGAGTTGTTGATAGTCATCATAAAAAATACTGAACTAAATGAACCAATGGACCATATAAACTGACATCTTCCTTTCTTCTTACGCTCACAAAACTTCCTATTTGATCTTCCTGTACTTCCTTCTCCTAAAGGCATGAGTGAACATTATAATAATAGCAGTAACAAGGGGTGGGGGTGTCTGTTTCTTGCTAGGGAAAATGATTTTCCTTTACAATGAACAGGGAAGTGCCAGCCCTGATTGGTGTAGAACTAATAGAGAAATGCAGGGTTTATTTTTCTCTGCCAGGGTCCCTAGTGAAATACGTAGCATTGGCCACAACTTGGCAATGTGCATACATGTGACAAAATAGGTTTTTCACTCATGATGGTGAACATGCTTTGCCCATGCTTTTTCCTGTGTATGTATGGGGTATTGGAAGGTCCTGTACAAAACCCAACCTTCGTGTGGTTGACAGTCTACATCAATATATTCTAGCCAAAACAGCAAAACCAAAAGCTTCAAATCCTCATGCTTCCAAGGGAGGTGCAGGGAATCCACATCCCTTTCAGACTGAATTGCCTCCCATTCAAATTGGAGAGGGAGGGGGGATGAATTAATGGGCTGTTAGCTTATGTGGACAAAAGACTGTGCAAATGCTGCTGTGCACCGTGGCATTGAAATGTACGTGTGTTGTGTCATCCTATTGTCTGTGAAAGGGCTTATCGATTTTCGCAAAGTCGCAGCAATTTTGCTATTGTACCGAAAAGGTCTGCATAAAAAGATTTGCGTTGCAAACCCTAGTTCCCGTGTTTGTCGGGACAGTGGGACCTTAAAACAACAAAAAATATCAAAAGCCAGGGATCATTGAAAGCCGTCACCATGTAGTCTCTGTTGGCTGGGCAGCTTTTGTTGCTCCCGGATGGTTTAAGTGGGTATTTGCAAAAATAGACCAGTAGTTCTGCTTATGTGTTTGAATGACTTTGTCCTGCTTTTATTTTTCTCTTTGCCGGGGAAGAAAATGAGAATCATTCACAGTGTTAACAACGAGCTGGTTTTGTCCCCTTGGCTTTGTTACTGCCATGCAGTTATGAAAAAGGCAGAGCTGAGCTTGGTGTTCAAAGCTGTGCCTTGTTCCTCTGCTGTATACTGATTTCAAAGCATGGGATTTATTGGTAAATCTTGCCTTTTAAGACCAGAAGAAGAGTCTGCAGGCTCACACTAATAGCCCATCTAGTCCAACATCCTGTTCTCACAGTGACTGACAAACCAGCAAGTGGATTCAAACATGAGCAGCCTCTGCTCCTGTGGTTTCCAGCAACTGGTATTCATTGTCAAAGTACAAAACTAAAACTCAAAGAGATATATGAAAGGCAGCCATTGTTCTTTAAAAAAAATTGTTCTTAATTATCTAGTTGAAATAAACCAGCTTTGCATAGCATTTAATTAGCTATGTACATTCAGGTGTGCATGAAGAAACCCTGCATTTTTTGCTCAGTGAATCAGACTGTTGCAATACCTTTAATACAGAGTTTACTGGCAAGGGTAGAAACTATAAACACTGGTTGGTAAAGCATGTTTTGGTTTATCAGCAAATATCATAAAACCCAGGTGTTTGAGAACTGCTAACCTCCTAAAATATTAACAATTACTCATACCATCAACATCTGCAGAGTTTGACATTAACAATAACATGCTATATATTTTTAATGTATTTACATTTGAACTTGTGGAAATTCACCTAAGCATCCTCGCTTCAAAGAGACTAGAGTACGTCTTCAAAATGAGACTCGGGATTGTAAAATGTTTGTCTTGTCTTTTTCATCTGAGACAGATCTGTTCAAGACTACCTAAGTGGAGAACCTTTTCGAGAATATTCAGCCAGCATGTACTTTGATAGATTTCTCCAGTGGAAATGGCTGGAAAGGTAAGTGGTCCAGGTGGGCGTTGTATGTTTTTATTCCATGATGGGACTTAGGAAAGGATAGGGGAATAATAATGTTAATAGTACTTCTAGCACTTGCAAATGAATTGAAGTTCACTCTTTTTGACTGCCCTTAGACAATGGGGAGACTTTGTCCAAACTTTTCATGCTAATCATAAATGTAAGCCCATGTTCTTTATTTTTAATATTAAGAAGCTAAATACTCAGTTAAGAATATTCAGTTACTGGAATAAACAAAAGCAGGGATAAAGGACAGTCCTGGTTAGTACCCTACTTCAATGGAACTTGGTCCATTGGGTAAGTGTGGGTGCTAGGCAGCTGACCAACTTTATGAGGCTGAGGTGTTTTCAGCCCCCTCAATATCTTTGGGCAGGGGGCCGGGTCACCTCAGTGTTGAGGGGAGATCTGTGTACAGCACAGTGTCAGTGGCTGAGTTCTCCTGACCGTGAAAGAGGAGGTTGTTGAAGCCACATTTTGCTGAGTTCCCTGCCAAGGTTGCAGCGTCACACGCATTACATCAAATGTGCGCGACGGGCCCCCTCAATCTTGGGTGCAAGTCGGTGTCTCTGATACTAAGATGGCAGCCTAACTCTTCCAGACTGCACATATAACTAATGCAGGAATTTTACACTTTGGCTTAAGGTTACCAGATTCTTTTCAATGAATCCGGGGACACTTTTCAACTTCAATGGATTTTGTATGGGGACTGATTTGTAAATGCGGGGTCTGTCCCCGGGAAATGGGGATATCTGGTAACCTTACTTTGGCATACTCCGGTTTTGGCAACAATGCATCAATTACTGGCATACTTTTGCTTTTACTGGGTTTTTCTTTGGTTTGTTCTTTTTTAGTATCCGTTCAGACTTTTTTTTTTTTAAAGCTGCCAACTGTTGAGTCGAGGTATTTGTTGTATTGTTTTGAGGTGTGTGGGGGGGGGGGTTAAGCGCATCTCCCAGTTGCTGCCTGCCACACAAATACTTCCTTTTCACTATTGAGTAACTGCAGGCAAGACAACACCCACACATCTGGTATTAGAGAAAAGGGCCATGAGGGCAGATGGGTGTGGAGCCTAGTCTAGCTGCTGGTACGTCTCACTTTCAAAATTTAGCATGAATGTTTCAAGGCAAGACTTCTGAATGCAAGCCTGAAGGCTGCAAGTTTCACTATCCTCGTGTTACTGTCTTTGATAGCCCTAAGCTCACCCTCAATGTAATAGCACGCCGCCCCCTGGTGGCTCGATCGGTTGTGGCAGGAAAGCAATAGTAACGATACTCCTTTGAGTATCAGCTGTGGATGTTCATTTAATTGCCCCCTGAAGAACAAATGACAGCGATGTTCTCTTTTTAAAAAAAAAAAAAAAAAAGTGAGGTGCTGGAAGAAAAAGGACCCATTTCCCCCTTGGGTTTCAGAAATCCAGTTATAAGTGAGAGTTCGATGGTCCAGGCTTGACTTTTCTTCAAAATATCCCCTGAACCTGGATGGGATAGATGGAGTTAGTTCCACAGTTGAAATGTCTTCAGCAAGGAGCTGGTGAGGCAGTAGTAAAGGAAGCTGCAACTGTGGCTTCACTAACCACATGTAGCAGTGATGTAGTGGAATAGGCCCAGATTAGGTCAACAGAATATTTTGATAATTAAGTTGGCCCTTAATATTTCCTTGAGGGAGAATTGCTGTTATCAGCACCCTAACTGCTACCCAAAGGGTGCTTCCGGACCATCACAATTTGGGGGTAGAATTTAATCACATTCCAGCAGATTGAGTACAGGGAGTACAAGCCTCTCTCTCCTGATGGGCAGTAGAGGTGTCCATGTACTCAAGTTATTTGCCATAGAACAGGGCTGGAGAAACTATGACCCTCCAGAGGTTTGTGGACCACAAGCCTCATCTTTCCCGACCGTTGGCTGTGCTGGGTGAGGCTAGTGGGAATTGGGAGTGGAGCAACATTTGGAGGGTCAGGTTGGTCTGCCCTGTAGGAACAGGAAGCAAATTGCTTGTGTCTAATAGCTCCACGGGGCTATAATGAACAGTGTCATTTGAGAAATGTGAAAAACCTGCAGAATTTCGAAACAGCTGGTAATACTGTCATTGTGCATTGCTGTAGGAATGGCTGACTTAACTTTTCTTTTGTTGAGCTAATAGCCTGGGATGGTGAGCTAATGGTTAGGGGATGATTTTCTTCAAATCACCTTTAAAGCAACATTCTTTTTTTATTCTTCTTTTTTCTTTCTTCAAAGATAGCATTAAGCATTTTATCTCTTTTCTCTCCCTCTGTCTCCCATTCCCAATCTTTTTTTCAGACAACCAGTAACGAAAAACACATTTAGGCAGTACAGGGTATTAGGAAAAGGTGGATTCGGGGAGGTAAGTAGTTCTGGAAACTTCTGTTGAAAACAATGTGTTCCTCGGAAGAACAGTAAGCCAGCCCCACAAATATCTGATGGACTGAGCATGAAAATGTTAAGGACTGTGTGATTTCCATGATTTAAGGTTAAAGAATCTTTAAGCTTAAGCCATAGATGGTGTGCATCAGGCAGTCTTTTTGAGATAGTAAATGTTTACCTGTATGTAAATATAAAACACTAGTAAACCATATCGCTTGAGAGAAAAGCAACATCTCAGTAGTAGAGAATCTTCTCTGCATGTAAAAGATCTCAGATCCAATTCTTGGCATCTCCAGGTATGTCTGGGAGAGGTGTCTACCTGAAACTCTGAAGAGCTGCTTTCAATCAGTGTAGCCAATACTGGGCTAGATTGACCAATGGCCTGAGTTGGGATATGGCAACTTCCTATGTTCCTTTGTTGAAGAGGCTTCAAAGACTCCTTTATTGCATCCTGTTTCTGTGGTTGCTCTTTTGAAAAGTGAGGGTTGCATCTCAACCCCTTGCTGCAGCAGGGTCTTCTTCTGCCTCAACCCTCCAGAATGGGAACTTGCATTTTCTGTAGGTCCCGGAACCTCTTTCAGCCCAAGGGCCACAGCCCCTTCTACACAGCCTTCCTGGGGCCACAGCCCAGTGGTGGGCTGCATTCGAGACAAAAGCGGGAGCAGAGAATGCAAATTGTACCTTTGTACAGTAGGCTAGTGTCTAGGTACATCCCCATGCGCCTTCTAGTCTCTATCCAGGCAAACAAGAAATATTAACAGAGTTGAAGGACACATTCTAACCAGGCAAAGCATTCAAAGAATGTGCAAAGAAGGTCTGGGAAGGGTGTGGCTGAGGTATGGAGAGTCTCAAATGCTAGATGGAGAGGCCAGGAGGGCCAACTTTTGGGTGTCAGGCCTGAAGTTCCCCATCCCATTGGTAGAGGTTATTCTGGTCAGTGTCTCTCAGTTTAGGATATTCAATGAGTTCTATAGCTCAATGCGCTCTGAATTTTCCTTCAAACTTTGCTCCTTGTCCCGTGCCAAAGTTCACCTATTAGTTAGTCTCTTCAGTTAGTTCTGAATTTCCTTTAAAAGTAAGATTGGGGGGGTTCAGATAATACAGTTTTATCAAGAAGTGATTTTGGTAACATAGGCATCAATCCTAACCCCACCTACCTTGGAGCAAGCCTTGTTGAATGCAACAAGACTTCCTTCTGGACTGGCATGGTCAGGATTACCAGTGTTAAATTCCTCCTGCACAACCCCGCCCCCCTCCACAATTTGTTGACGTTGTTGTTTTCCTTCTAGGTGTGTGCTTGCCAAGTACGAGCAACTGGGAAAATGTATGCATGCAAAAGATTAGAGAAAAAAAGGATAAAGAAGAGGAAAGGTGAATCCATGGCCCTAAATGAAAAGCAGATTCTAGAAAAAGTCAATAGTCAATTTGTAGTAAGTATTGCCAAATTTGCAATGGGCACAGGCTTTCCATTGGGCGGCACACCCATCAAGGAATGGCATTAGTCACAGGAAGTGTATAATGCTTCCAGAAAACATCTCGCCTCAAGCCAACATTCTGAAGTTGGCTGTACAGTATATGATATGTTTTGTCACTCCCAGTACAGCCTTTTCTGTGCATCATTCTTTGATAGTCCAAAACGTCAGGGCGTCTCGTGCTTCATTTGTCAGACCTTGAGCTGCTGCAGACATAGGAGATGCAGGAGTAAATTGAGAAGATCAAACCCAGAGCAGCACAGGAAGCCAAACCACCACCACCAATGATAATTGTGTAAAAAGTGATTGATAGTTAAACAAAACATGGCTGCATGTAAAATAGTCTAAGGGGGAAGGTCTACTGCTGCCATCTGCAATAAATTATCTGTTTTGTTCTGATGAAGTATGAAATGGGGTGCAGTCTAGGATATCTCGTCATAATAACGTAATAATCTGAGCTGTTTGTAGAAATTGTTGTGATTGTTACAGAATAGCGGCTACCACAGCTTTATGTGCTATCTTGTGTTGTTCAACTATAATCACTTTTTACATGATTGTTATTGTTTTTTGGGGACTCCTGTAACTTGGTCTGTTGTTTCTCATTCTTTTGGGGACTGTCTCCTTTGTTTTGGTTGTCATCAGGTCTCTACTTTTGCTGAAAAAATATTCATGGCAGCATGACACTATGGACCTGCAAGTGATAATCTTTATGAAAACGACTTAGTACCACGTTGCTTCCAAATTTTCAGAGTTTTGTTTTTTAACCCTTGACGATTTGCCTATCTCCCCTTTGGCTCCATTCAATCATATGATACTTGATGTCATTCCAAATGCAGAACATTAGCAATGAATGAATATGTGTGCACCAAGCACCTGTCTTTGTGCTTTAAACTATCCCAACTGTTCTTCTAGGTCAACTTAGCCTATGCCTATGAAACAAAGGACGCACTCTGTTTAGTTCTGACCATAATGAATGGGGGTGACCTGAAGTTCCACATCTATAATATGGGGAACCCAGGCTTTGAGGAAGAAAGAGCCTTGTTTCATGCAGCAGAGATTCTTTGTGGCTTAGAGGACCTGCACAAACAGAACACTGTGTACAGGTAAATATCATTCCGGTGTGTTCAGAAACTTGTTGCAGAGTCTGTTTTATTTTCCTGAGACTTTACATAGATATTTATGATATGCAGAACCACCTCCATGTTTTGTGCTTGTGAGTGGGCTTTTCAGGAGTATCACATAAGGACCCACACATTGAAATTTTATGTAGAAGCTGCTCATCCATTAAATAATGAAAGCCATCTACTTAGAAATTGAAGATCCTGTATGTGGATCTGTCTGGAAAATGTTACAATCCTTATCTAGTTTCCCCGCCTGCGACAGCCGTAAGATTCCTATATTCAGTCCCCAGCCTCTCTGTCAAAAAGGCTCTTCAGTAACAAGGCTGGGACCTCGGCTTAAGACTTCGGGAAGCTGTGTTATATGGTTACCAGATTTTTTTCAATTAATCCAGGGACCCCCCTTTTTTTTTCTTTTTTTTGAAGCTGAGTAGCAACAGGGAGTCAGTAGTCGGGATGGTGAGGCAAAAGACCCTGGGTCCAAGCACACATGCATATTGTATAAAGGTGCAAAGCCCTTCTTACACACCCTGTGAAACATAAATGCACAGAGATTAAAAAAAACAACTGGGGAGTGGCGCGGCACGTGCCCATGACTCCCAAGCCTTCCCTGATGTCCTTTCCCCTTCTCCCTTTGTTTTGACAGATCGGGGAGGCTCGGGAGCCACGGGCAGGCAGCCGTTGCCCAGGAGGGGGCAGCCTGTTAGCGCAGTTGGCTCTGGCTGGCTTCAGGAGCTGCTCGCTGCTGTGGCGTAAGAAAAATGGCGGGTGCCACAGCAGCGAGCAGCTCCTGAAGCCAGCCAGAGCCAACTGCACTAACAGGCTAGCTCCGGGCTGCTGAGGCTGCTGCTGCCATGTTTCCCAGGGACAGATTTGCAAATCTGGGCTATGTTATAATGATTAGTTATCTGACTTTATAGACTCATATGTTCAAGAGTTTCAGCCCTAGGATTACAAGGGAAGGGGCCATAGCTCTGTGACAGAACAGATAGTCTGTATGCAACGTGGACTTCATTTTACTGGTGGAGAAATAGGATGCAGGACTATTTTGTGATGCACTGGGAGTCAACCTGTCCTTGATCTCAAAGAGGATAATTTATCAAAGAGATCCTTTTTCAAAGGGACCAGAGCCTGGTGTCAAAGATCAAATTGGTTGGGCACCTCCAGCAGGGGTCCCACTGGCAAACCTCCTGGATGGGCTCTCACCACTGCAACCTGCTTGTTCGCCTGCATCATGCCCTGACTCAGAGGGAGATGAGCAAGCAGAAGGCAAAGAAGGTGAAAAGCAGTTTGTAGCAATGATGAGCTGGAGGAGCAGCAACATAATGACCACGAGTGGTGGAGTCACTAAGGGAGGGAGACCATTGAGGGCATCTTGCTCAAGAACCCCTACAAAACATGGAAGTAGCACTGGATAAGACACAAGTGTCTTATCTGTCCTGCCAAGTACATGTTTGAACTTCCACGAACATTGTAAGAATTTCCCCCTATTTTGTTTTATTTTATTATTTTGCAATAGTGGGGGTATTGCCCCTTAGCTACTGATCAACAGCCTATATGTAGAATGCAAGAGAATTAAAACATTTTGGACTCGTCAAGGAAACGTTTAAAATTGGAATGAAGAGGTTTGTTCAGAATGACCTTTCATCCCACCTCTCCAAAGCGAATCTTTTTGTTAGCACTGAGAATAAGCATACAGTAGTATTTAAAATAAAGCCATCCATTTTCTTCTGCCTTCTCTCACCCTTCACATATTTTCTCAGAGTTGTTTGTTTGAAAAGTAGGCCTGGTCCCATTGGTTTATCTTGTGAAGTTTATCTTGTGAGGTCAATAGGGATTTAAACCAACAAAAGGAAGGGAACAAAAATGTTCTTCGTACATGTGCCTTGGCTTATAATAATAAATAATGTGCATGATATGTTTTGAATAAACAAAAAAGTTCCCACTTGATTAGTAAGGGGAAACCACTAAGTTTTCTGTCCGGTGATCGCAAAACCTAAAATCATTTAAAAGGGAGTAAATTAAAGCTCTGTATAATGGGTGGTCCTCTCACAGTGCAAATTGCTCTAACAATCAACTTGGAGAATTAAAGTCTAGCCAATTCACATGGTTGTTTATGTGGTGACAAAGATCTGTGTATCAATTTGCCCACCTTATTGTCACATGGGGAGGTGTTTGAAGCAGCCCCTCCCAAATACAATAATCTGTGAAGCAATATTTTAACAAGTTTTCTCCAATGCATGAATTTAATAAAGCAAATAGTTATCCTTATAAAAACTGGGTGGTAAATATACTTTTCTACCTCAGAAGTAAATATGTATAAATTGGCATTGTCTAAAAATAGGTTGCGAAATAATAATAGTGCAGTGGCTTTTTGAAATCCAGAAAGCCAAGTTGAGTGTGGATTTTTTTTTTTAGATGGTCAGCACCCCTTTGGTCACTTCCATACACTGGGGCAAGCTAGCCCATATTTATATGGGTGGCATATAAATAATAAAGTGGTTATAAAATTATTATTATTCTAATATTATGATGGTGGGTTAGACACTATCACCTACCTGATTCTCAGAGTTCTGTGTCAACACAAATCTCATTGAACTGAATAACCTTGTGCCAGCAGAGCGGAATATTATTTGATGGACCGGGAGCTTCCATCTTGCAATAGTTAAAAAAAATTTTTTAAAAAAAAATAATGACGTTTGAAATCTGTTTTCTGAGAATTGGCTCCCTGCTGTGTTATGGCTGGAAGGAAACAGCATTCTGATGCCTTGCTATTCCTCCAATATCAAAGCTGCTTTCATACAAATAATTGCAATCTTTCCTCTTTCTTTCTCTCTCTCTCTCTTTTTAATAGGGATTTGAAGCCAGAAAATATCCTGTTAGATGATTATGGTAAGTCTGAGAGCTTTAGGCAAGGCCTTTTCTTCCACAGTAAAGTAGCTTACATTTAGTTGTATGACATGGTATTGTGCAGAGCCAAATCATTCTCTGAAGTGGGTAAGACATGGAGCAGCTTCCACTGCTTTTCTTGGGATATAGAAAAGGATAGACTTCCCAGAAAAGAGAGAGAAAAGAAACTGCTATTATGAAAAGCAGTGGGTGTTAGGTTCAGGGCAACAGATCTGTAATAAGTAAAGTTGTTCATTCTCCTTATTACTCTAGGAATTTTCCTTAATAAATAATTATGGTGCTCAGATTTGTATGCTGTCCCCCACCCTGCCTTTGCAGATGCACTCTATCCTACTTTTCGGAGCCATTTCCAAGATGAAACCCTGCGTTACTGTTTTTGATCAGCTGTGTCAAAACTAGTAAATAACATAGGCACCGAGTGGGCGACAGTGAGAACAGGATTGCTGTACTAGATGGGTCATTGGCCTGATCCAGAAGCACTCTTTTTGTGTTATGTTCCCTGCTCTCAAGAGAGAAATGGTTTTGAGTTGTGCTTGGTTGTTCTGTATTCCTGTTCCTAGGAATACTATTCCAGAAAATAAAATCTCAGAGCCCAGAAATGAATGATGCTTTAGCCTGCTCTTGTCCACAAAGATGATGCAGGCCAGCATAGGCCAGCCAATCAGCTTCCTGCGGGGGAAAATGAAATCCTGATAGTTTAGGGTACCAGATCCCATGGAGGCTTTTACTTATACAGTCATATGCACAAAGGGCCCCTCTCTATTGACACTCACTTTGTGCACACAGGTGTCAGGAAAATTACTAGAAAGAGCATGCAGTTCTGGGTTCGGGCTCCCTAGTGTGTCTCTGCTCCTTGTTTCCATTCTGCTGTACACAAGAGCTGATAGTGCCCAAATTGGGATTATACGGAGCTTGATGAACAAATGCCCTGACCTGGAATTAGGCAGTTTCATTTGTTCCTTGATTGGTTTTTGAGATCTTTCAAAGAGCCAGTATCATTTTATTCCTTTAACATGCTTAGATTTATGTTTTATGATGTGAATTTTTAGGAAAAAAAGATTTGGTTGTATCAGCTGATGGCAGGCCTTCCACCTGCCAAACAGTATGGGGACCAGTTTGGGGCAATTCTCCCTAACACTGTCTTCTCACTGCCCTGGGCTCCTCTTTCAGTCTCTTATGGAGGGGGAATTCCCCAACTCTCTGGAGCAGATTTAGGGAGGTGTGGAGCTGAGAGATGCCTTATCACCAGCGGAATGATACAACCCATTGTTTTGTAGAGGTATATAGCTATGCTAGAACATTTGTGTTTTTCCCCTCCACCTCCTTTTAGGCCACATCAGAATATCTGATTTGGGTCTAGCTGTTAAAATCCCTGATGGTGAATCAATCCGTGGACGGGTAGGAACAGTTGGTTACATGGGTAAGTGATTTAGTACCTTATGTGTGTTGCTATCAAAACTGTCTTCTCAAACTTGGTAATGCAAAGTAATACCAAAAGGAAAAATAAAATAAAATAAAATCAAGCACAGCAAAGCAGTCATGGGCAAAAGGCTCTCTTTATTTTGATAAGTTTGAGAAAGATGTCATGACATAAAAGAAGTGTGAAATCCAGTGTAGCACTAAGTTGTTTATTAACATTATTATTATTATTATTATTATTATTATTATTACAGTATTATTATGTAATTTTAAAAATACTTTTTCTATTTTACAATTTAGAATATTCATTTAAACAACTTTAAAATATCAATGACGTCCCTTCTTCTCTTTCCATGGTTCATTTTACATACCATAAATCCCTGCATATTTTACATAAACTAAACCATTCAGTGTTCCATTATTACAGCCATCAAAACTTGTTCACACTGTTGAATTTATCTTAATGCTGCCAACGTTTTCAAGTGTACACAAGTTTCAGTCCACATATTAGTCAAAGAGTTATATATCAGGGGTTGCTCCCAACATACTGCAAGGTAAGTTGCTCTGTCAGCGCAAGGATTCATTCACTCATTCATTCATTCATTCACTCACAGTGGAACTTCCTCTCACCATGCTCCCCCAAATCCATTCTGGGGCTCCCAGTAGCAGATGTAACATGTGAACCGGTCCTTTTGCCAAATCAAAGCTTAGATGGAATTTTTTCTTTCATTCTTGAATTATGGCTGGTTATTTAGCCATGGGTGTGATGATGTCAGTTCAGAAATGGATCCCATCTACCTCTCTTGTTTTCCCAGCTCCAGAAGTCTTGAATAACCAACGATACACCCTCAGCCCTGACTACTGGGGGTTAGGTTGCCTGATCTATGAAATGATTGCAGGACAATCTCCCTTTCGTGGAAGGAAAGAGAAGGTGAAGCGAGAAGAGGTAGACAGGAGAGTCTTGGAGACCGAGGAGGTGTATTCCCATAAATTCTCTGAGGAGGCAAAGTCTATCTGCAAAATGGTAAGGGGGCTCTTTTTCCTTCTTTCTTTTTGGAGACTTGAAGCCCGAATTTGTTAGCAGCCTGCACTGAATAGGTAATTACAGTTGAAAAAGATTAATCCATTGTTAACGCTGTACTTCAGGAGCATGAAAATTAACCAGAGGTCATAGAAGTTGCACTGAATAATCATTTAGGTTTTTTAGTTTGCTCCCTCCCTAGTGATGTTTCTGTCACTTTACACAACAGAAAAGTATTAGCCATCCTGTGGCTCTGGAAAAAAAACTTTTTAGGAGCTTCTAGTGTGTTGTCCGTGCCCTTGAGAGATAAGGGTAGCTTAATTAACTCTCCATACTAGTTCCAGAATTTTGAAGACCCTCAATCAAGGCACTTTCAGTGAACCCCTCCCCCCTAATCTGGGAGAGCGGGGTCTCTCTTCAAAATGAATATTGAGGCAGTGGGTCCTTTGCTGATTTTAGCCCAAGAAAATGCCCAGTCTTGCCACACTTCAGAGCCCACCTTGACTCACATTCACATGTCCCAACTGGCACGTGCTTTAATTCACTTGCACAACAAATTCAAATAGCTACGTTATTTTCAGTAAGGTGTGTGTACATACAAGTGTACATATTGAAATGTATCCATTTCTCACTACAGTCCTTTACATGTCTTCATCTTGAGTCCTAAACCTTTAGGAGACACAGGGACATGCTGTTGGCATCCATCTGTCTCAAGAGACAATGGAGTGTGGTCCTGGGGGTGAAGTTAAGCATTAAGCATTAAACCGCACCAAAGCGGCCTCCCTGGGCCGCAAGCTTGGGCAGTGTGTATGGAGGTCCTGGCCTGCCCAGATGACAAGAACCCCCTTCACAGCCTCACTGATGTGGTCCAAAGGAAAGCAGAGCAATATATTTGGCAACAGCTTGGCTGCAGGAATTGCTGAAGATGCCATCCAGCCGTCTTAGGAACTCCGCTCTGGATTTGTGTGACGTTTACTCCTCAGCCTTTTCTTCTCCTTTCAAGGCTATGTTTCATTCAAATTAGCAAAAACTCAGTTTGAACACACTGGGATGCTCTGTGAAGAGACAAGAAGAGGGTTCTCCACACAGTCCCTTAACGGCATAAGGGATGAATAGCTTCTTGGTGATGCTTTCAACAATTTCTAAAGGGATATGGGCCACAAGAAAATGTCTGGGCTTTTCTCTTCATTACTGCAGTATGGACATGTAGCAAGATTTCTTGGATTCATTTTCAAAGTAATTTTTCTTTTGTCTTCCATTTCTGACATGGGTCAGCCATCTCTCATCATCCCTGATTGTTGACTGTGCTGACTGGTGTAGATGGGAATTGTCCTCCACAACATTTGGAGGACAACCACGTTGGCTACCCTTGATCAGAATAATCTCCAGTTGTGACTGTGGCAGCCATAATGTCAATAACAGACACTTGAAGGAAGATTTCACCATTTATTCCATTTACTATATGTGCTCTTCCTGTTCCCACCTGTAAGAACTGTGAGACTTAACATGTTCACAGATCTTCTTACATGTTGTGATCTACTAAAGCTGTGCAAGAGCCAGTTCTGATCTCTTAATAACTTCCCTCAGTGATGCCTGTATTCTGTTGTATGTATTTCCGCTGCCTTTCTGTCTATATTTTTCTAGCTTTGGGAACAGTTTAGTTGGATAATTTTTCCAGAAACAGTAGCCTGATCATTGATAGGACACAAGCAGGAGCTGTTCCTTACCACTGAAGCTGAGATAGATAGATGATAGATAGATGATAGATAGATAGATAGATGATAGATAGATAGATAGATAGATAGATAGATAGATAGATAGATAGATGATAGATAGATGATAGATAGATAGATATACTCACAGTATTGAACTTTCTGTTGCATGTATAGCTGAGACCTGATTATGTCCATTCATTTTTTAAAAATGATTTTCTAATTACAAGCCTATACAAACATTTTTTGTTTACATGGTCTGTGTTAAGTTTTCCATTGCTGCCCTCTAATGGACAAAGAGAAGACAGCTGTATTGCAGCCAGTGCCGGATTTATGTATAGGCTAAGTAGTCTGAAGCCTAGGGCCTTTAAATCTAGGGGGCCTCGCCAGCCTGCCCTCTTCCCAGTGCTGCAGTCTCCCCTCTCGCAAAACTGCAAACCTAAGACTTCATGCAAGGGCAGGGCAACTCAGGCCCACCAACTATGAGACTCAGGGCTAGCCAGTGGGGCCCAATTTGAAGCAGTGGGGCGCAACTTGAAATTATTATTTTTTTGAAGGGACCCAGTTCACAGCCAAAGTCTGCAAAAAATTATAGATATAAATAAAATCCATTTAGATTGCCCTGGTGCGGGGGGGCCTTAGGAACAGCACGCGGGGCCCAATTTGGCCAAATTGCTCCAATTGCCTTAAGGTCAGCCCTGATGAGACTATGCAGGGGTTGGACTCACAAGCCCTGCACCTTCTAGGTCCCTGGTGTCACCATTCAGAATACAAACTCAAGGACTTGTTATGGAAATAAAGGGGGGCACTTATTGGAAATCAGTTTTGTCACCTCCCCCCCCCCAAACCCAGAGACAATGAGCCCAGCCAGCTTTTATTCACAATCGCATAAGCACTACACTACAGCATGGCCATAAACTTGTACGTTCAACCACTGAAATATGCACCCAATATGTAGCAATGGAGATTTATGTCACTGCTTTATGAATGAACTCTGTGTTGTATGAATGGACTCTGTATTTTGCAAATTACCTAAGTGCCACCAATAGGGAGCTCTAGAATCTGACAGCTAACCAACTGGGTACTACCAAACAGCGACCCCTATTGCTGAAAGCAGGTAACCAGCAGGGAATGCTTCAGCTCAGCCTTTGCACTGTTGACTGAACACCCCCTGCTGTGCAGATAATGGAGAAAGCTCATAAATTGTATCCCTTCTGGCATCCTGGCCAACTCTATTATGCTGGTGTAAACCCTGGTGCACCAGAAGCCCAGAATAGCAGCAAATAAAATACGTCAGTGACTGATAAGATTTGTCAACCAGTTCTTCCAAAGTCTTCCTAAATTATAAAGCTCCAAAATACAGGCCAAAAGAGAACAGGTCTGGGAAGAGCAAGGCATACAATTGGCACCACCAGTGAAAAGGACCTGCTCTGTGTAGCTCCTGCTCTGTCATTTGATAGGGTTCCCACTTGCCCTCCTTCTTGACATGGAATGCTCTCTATTGGAGTCTCCAGGTCCAGTACAAAGACCATAAGAAGGGAGAGCAGGAACCCTGAAGTTCCCAACAGCTGATAATCAACCAAGCAATCACACAGGTCACCTTTGTCACAGTCAGGACGCCTATGTCCTGGCCAGGCTTGTGCTCAATCTTGTTTTTGTACAATATTGTTCATTCTCAGTAACCAAAATTATATTATCAACATATATAAACAGAAAAGTTGTTTTCCTTCATTTGCAAGGAATCGTACAAAACAAAGTGGCACTAATAAAGAAAAGTTCCAGGGTGGCAACAGAAAGCAAACTAAAAATGCTTTTGCAGTTCATCAGAACTATCCAGCAATATCAAGTAATAGGAAAACTGGTGCTATTAACAGTGATCCTTCTAGTTGGTTAATTGGTTTGGCAACTTCCATGTACATGACATGTGATGCTAATTATTTCCCCAAAGGGTTAAATGATAACTGATCAGAGGCAGCTACAAATGGCAACAAAATATCTGTGAAAGGAAGAGGAGCAGGTTTGCTCAAGTGTGTTACAGGCAGAAATACTGTTTGTAATGAAGTGAGAGCAGTAGTTTACTCGCTTGAATTAACAAATAAGAAAGTTTTGGGAATTTAAATTCTAGATTAAAATTGATTACTTCATTGAGAAGGGGATTTTAAGAAAAACACTGGGGCCTAATTTGAATAGTAGAGTGCCTGGTATCTGGTGGGTAAACTCATCCTTTATTTCCACACTGTGGCTGCAGACCAAATCACCTGTCAAGAGAGTTATGAGCTTCAGGTGAGGGTCAGATGCCTTGTCAATCTCAGCAGGTATATAAGAGGACAACCGTCCTGGCTAGGCCTTTGCACTGGCCAGCTTCTTATTAACTGTCCATTTTAAAAAATTAAAATGAAACATACCAGCTTATCTATATACTTACTTTATTGTATAATTTGATTATACACATGCTATATTTAATGCTTGATTTGGATTGTTTTATTGTGCATTTTAAATTAAGGATGTTTATATTTTAATGCTTGTGCAATTAATCTTATTTATAAACCACTTATGAGCCTATTCTGGCATTGAGCTGCATGTGAATATAATTTATTCCTCTGAAGCCTTTGGGCTGAGGAAACTCCCTGTTTTCTTTTTGTTAAAATGTGTAGTACAGTTTGGTTGTGTGAATTAATTTATAAAGGCCCTATATATGGGTAGGCAGGGCTGTGAAGGTTTAACAAATGTACCTGTATGTGTGTTAAAGTAATTAAACAACCGCCATCTTGCCATCCCATTTGTCTGTTTCTCCAGCTACTGACCAAAGATGTGAAGCAGAGGCTGGGTTGTCAGGAGGATGGTGCAGCCGAAGTAAAGAGGCACCCATTTTTCAAGAGCATGAATTTCAAACGCTTAGAAGCAGGAATGTTGGACCCTCCTTTTGTCCCTGACGTAAGTGATGCTTGAAAGAGAATCTCAGTACTTGAAGTGGATCTTGAAAGCAACCAATGGCATACACCACTTGAGATTGTTCTCTCACATAAATGGCAGCTGCTTGCTTTCTGTTCCCTGTTACATTCTGTTTTACTTGAGAGCTAGCATGGTTAAGTGGCCATATGTTGACCTTGGATGCCAGGGTCCGATAATTCTTTGTTCAGTCACATACTTTTATTTCAGGGTACTATTTTTGATAGGGCAAAGTCACTGGAGGGCATAAATGGATTTAACAGTAATTTCCAAGAACTCTTAGGACCTGTAATCCTGTGAGGGTAACTAACGATCTCTTAGCAAATACTTCTCGGAACATTAATTTCAAATACAGTTCCCAGGATTTTTTTGAGGAAGCCATGACAATTGCATTGGAGTATAGAGGTGAAATAAGCTTGTAGTGTAGATTACTTTTCCTTGCAACTTTGCCATGGTGAAATTGGGCTAGTATGTGGTTTTTCTGCTTGAGGGGATGAACAAGGTGGTCGTTCCCTGCCCTCCCCCCCTCCAATTCCACAGACAGAAGCATACCATACCGACAGCTGACTCTTACTCCCAACATTGGTGGGAGAAGAACATCCTCCAGACTATCTTAGAAAGGATAGGACAGGCTGTGTGGCATTTACATCTGTACCTTCCAACACCTTGGCAGGACTACCTGGGAGTATGGTGGCCAGTCAATCTCTGTACAAAATGGACTGTTGCTGGGGAACCACCTACAGTGGTGCCTCACAAGACGAAAAGAATCCGTTCTGCGAGTCTCTTCGTCTAGCGGTTTTTTCGTCTTGCGAAGCAAGCCCATTGACGGATTAGCGCTATTAGCGGCTTTTAGCGGCTTAGCGGATAAGCGGCTTAGCGGCTTAGAAAAAGGAGGGGGGAGGGGGGGAACCGCAGGAACTCGCAAGACATTTTCGTCTTGCGAAGCAAGCCCATAGGAAATTCGTTTTGCGAAGCACCTCCAAAACGGAAAACTCTTTCATCTAGCGAGTTTTCCGTCTTGCGAGGCATTCGTCTTGTGGGGCACCACTGTATAGCTGAAAGTGGGCTCTCCTAAATAATGAGACCTCCTAAGTCTCCAGTGACCATGTTCAATCCATAAGAACCCCCAAGCTTCCACAGAAAGTATACTAAGAATAATATTTCATCAAAACAAACCAAGCTGTTTTACCATTTTCCTCGTGAAATAGATTTGAAGCGTCACCTTCAAAGCGCTTGGCAATGAAACTGCACATTTTTCGATACATTCGTGTCTTGTAATTGGCATTCATTTAACTTCTTTTTCAACCAGCTCTCTAGAGTTTGGCTTCTAAGCAAAGATTGAAAAAAGTTACTTTGGATGTCTCCCACTGGGGTTTTCCAGTTATAGCTATGCGTAGAGTGGCTGCAGTTCACGAGAGACAAAATCCATGCCTGCTTGGACAAACAGAGCAAACTTTGTGGTTCTGCGAGCCCTGGCCTAAATGCCAAGTCAACTGAAATTTTCATTCAGTTAGTTCTCCCCTTTTAAGTTGTTTCTGTTTAAATGGGGGGGGGGGGGCTGTTTATCACTTTAAAGCATTGAGATTCCACTTAATTATTTTTTAAACTATGTATATTTTTTCCTTTTTAAATATTGGCGCTGCAATTTTCTATAATGGAAACGTTTCAGTGTATAACTGTTTTAATGGGGAGGTGAGGGCAGTAGGTTATGAGTGGAGCACTTGCTTTGGGTACTGAAGTTCCCATGCTGAATCCCCAGCACCCCCAGGGGAGAGACTCCTTGTCTGACACCATGGAGAGCAACTACCAGTCAACGTTGGAAAATATTGGGGCCCATGGGTCAATGGTTTGAATCTATATAAGGCAGCACCTGACGTTCCTTCCTAGGTACTGATTGTAACCATGCCTATGAGGCACATGACAATGTTTGTATTACAACGCAGTGCTGCTGTTAAGCATTCTCATTCAGCGCCTCACCCACACATTGTGGACTCTCTCACTTTTTTTTTCTGCTGCGGCAGCCCAGAGCAGTATACTGCAAAGACGTGTTGGACATAGAACAGTTTTCAACTGTCAAGGGAGTGAACCTGGACCAAACAGATGACGATTTCTATTCCAAGTTCTCCACAGGCTCTGTTTCTATTCCATGGCAAAACGAGGTAAATAAATACTTCTTTTTCCCTGTCAGGTGATTCTAATGCTTCCTGCCCTCAGCCTTTAAAAATTCCATAAATACCCATATATTCATGGGAAAATTTGACACATTGCTATTACTTTCAGAGGGGAACAATTGTTTTGATAATGTTGGTAATGTTTATGTTCATGCCTATTTTCTTTTTCTTAAAAATTAACGAGTACCAAATGAGACCTTTGAAGTTCTCTAATGGACCGCAGAGTACTCTTCTTTATTAGATTTTGAAATATGTTTCAGTGCACAGAGATAAAAGCCTACAATGTCCGAAAGATTTGTATAGATCTTGGGGGTAGATTTGAAGGGGGGTACCCTTCAGTTGGGCCCTATTAGAAGAATGAGGCAAGATTAACCTTCTTTTGCTTCCTTGTTTTATTTTTAACTCGTCCTGAGGTCTCAGGCATGGCCATGTCATGGAGTTAACCCCAGCAAGCTTACAACAAAGCGCCAAGGCAGCCTTTCGTTTCTTTAAGTTGACATGGGTTGCTTTTGTCTGCAGGGCTTTTATTTATTTCCAAATTTGTTCTATTTAAGGGCTTATAAACCACTTCCAAACAAGTGCTGCCCTGGGCTGTTTTGGTAGAAATGGTGGGGTATAGATTTAATACATAAATAAATGTTTCCTAAATAGCATACAGCAGGGGGGGAAACCCAACAACATGCCGAACTTTTCCATGTATAAGACTAGGTTATTTCCCTTAAAATCATGCTAAAAAGTGGGGGTTGTCTTATATATGGGTAGTTGGTTGCTGCCGCAGCTGTCAGCAACTATTGTATGTGTTATTGGTTGCTGCATCAATGGGTGGTGTTGATTGGCCAACACTGCGTCAATTGGGTGGGCGATTGGCAGCTTCTGCTGGCAAGGGGACAGACGGGAGGCGGATTTTGCTCAACAACTCTGGGCAATCCTTCCCCCCCCCCAAAAAAAAAGCTCAGCAACTTTTTGCCATCTCCCCTCATTGTCTGAAGTTTCAGCCCCCCAAAATAGGGGGCATCTTATACATGGGGGCGTCTTATAGACGGAAAAATACGGTATGTGGTAAAAATGAGCAGCATTGGAGCTGAGCTGCAACACTGGCTTCGTAGCTGCAGTGTCACTGCCACTGACCAGGAGGAAAGAGGCAGTGGGGATGTCAGGGTTTTGTCGGCACAGCAGCTGAAGCTTCGGATTGACTTTGCTGCTTCCCTGTATCCCCATCCCTTACCCCTCTCTCTCCCAGTAAGCAGCAGTGAGCTGGGGAAGCTGGTGCTTCTACCCCAAGAGGCAAGCCATGAATGAAAACGAGATATACCAAGTTGTCTTACAAACAGATCTTAAATAAAGAATGGGGGAAATTTATAATTTATCTTAAAAACCATTCTAAATAGCTGAAATTGTTAGTAGGATTGGAATAACACTTGTAGTTTAATGGTGAATTTTGGATATAATGGAGATGTAAAAGATTTGGATTATTATAAAAGATGCAGGAGGAAATGGCTAACAATAGGACCCACAAATGGAAGGAGGGAAGTCCAGGAGATTCTATGGAATCTTGTCTTCATGTTGTATTTTGGATATGTGATTGTAACACTGCAAATTGAAAAACCGAATAAATAAAATTTAAAAATAAAAACAGATCTTAAAATCATCCAAACACAAAATTCTTTGCAGTATTTAATATGAAATGGCCAAGTCACTCTTCAAGAAAACCTTCCTTTAAGAAAGGTAAATTTCTAATAGCCTCCTGAAAGCAGAAGTGCTGGGTGCTTGTGTAAATTCAGTCAGTAGCTGATTCCAGACATACTTATTGGGCACACAGAATGGCGGCCCGTCAGAAGAATGCAATTGCTCACTAGGGCCAAATGGGATAAGGCGTTCCCACAGTTAACACGGCGCCACATAATTTAGAGGTTTAAATGCTAAAGCAACATCTTGAGCTGAGCATGGTAGCATATTGTCATCCGCCACAGTTCACTTAGCAGAGGTGTCCTATTGTGTTGGGAGAATGTCCCAAGTCCACAGCCTGGCTGCTGCGTTTTGCATGAACTGCGGCTTCCAAACTATGCCCCAGGGAAGCCCCACACGGAGTGTGTAGCAGGAATACAATCTTGAGTACCACCATGGCCAAGCTATCCCAGCCCTGGAACAGATGCAGCTGTCTTATCAGCTGGAGTTCATAAGAGACACTTCTAGTTGTTTCCTAACCTGTTTCCTCCTTCCTGTTACTGACTGGTAATGCATTCTAACAATGGTGCTTTTGAAAGGTGAGCCCCTTCACAGCCTTGAGAAACCTCTCAGCTCAGTTTCTGCAACAAGAAAAGTTGAATCTCATTCACAGTACAGAGCTGAAAGATTTAAACTTCCCTCACTCCTCCAACACTGTAATAGAGGAATTGCCCCATTGTAGCACTGCGATGAGAGGAAAAATTTGAACTTCTTGTTTGAACCTCAGTGCTAAGATGAAGAAATTTGTTGCCCCCCTCTCTCTTTCTCTTTCTCTTTCTCTCTCTGTGTGTATGTGTCACACAGAGAGAGAGAGAGAGGTGGGAGGGTGAGAGTGGGGCTGTATGTGGAGATTTGTGTACTAGGTTAGTATATATGGAGGGCATGTGAATGGCATTAAGCCCTCAGAGATTTCATCAGCCTTCAATGTGGCCCCCAAGCTTCAAAGAGTTAGCCATCCCTAATGTAACCAGTCTTTGGATCATAAATTGACAGGATGGAGTACAATTTAGAGATCTCCAGAATCGTTATTTACTAAACTACTATGAGCGTACCATTGTGTTTAGTTTACACTGTTATGCATATAATATTCTCCATCATTGTGAGGTTCATTTTATTATAGAAAATAGGTTTAATTGGTTCAGTAGTAATTTGTTGCAAAGGCTTCGAGATTCCACTTTTAGTTCTGTTTCCCACTGCACGGCAGCATGGAGGCAAATTCGTTTCACATTGTACTAAATTGTTAATACATTGTGGGAACCCATAAATGGCAAGATAGTCGACAGAACTGCTGCCCCTCTCTAGACACCATCGGAGTCCCAAGGTTGGCCTCACAACCATTTAGCCATTTTTCCTTTCATCATCTATCTGTAGAGTTGTTATCCTGTGCACCACGACACTCACATAAGTCTGTGCACAGCATCAAACTGTGCAATCAGTTTGACACAGAACGAGTGCAGAGTTGAAGCTACAAGGTTATCCATTGAACTGCAGAGATCTTCACAGACAGCAGACTGCTGCTTATTCAACACCAGAATGAGAGAGAATGAAAAGGTCAGCTAGTTGAGCTGCCTGCTAGGCCACAAACCAGTTTTAACTTCAAAGATGGCAGCCAGTCGGGCTGTGAGTAGAAACCACCCGACAGGTTTTCTCAAATGATCATTTACTGATGGATAACCCCCCACTACCCAGCTGCAGCTCTACTAGCCCCTGATGGAAAGCATATGCTTGAAAGCAGAGGAGGAGCGTGTCCCAGACGTCAGGGAAAATGAGAGTTGTTGACTAGCAATATATGAAAAGCAATAGCTTCCCTGTTTCTGCCTTTAAAGAATGGTGGTCTGCAAATCTGAGACAGAACACCTGTGCGGTTCAGAATACCACATGGGCCGCCTTTTCCCATACGAACCTGCCCAGACTCGGAGATTAACAATTGAGGCCCCTCTGTGTGTGTGCCTCCAAGAGGGTGGCATTACAGAATCCTCTTCCCTGGGACAGTGACAGATTTAGGATGGTGCGAGTGGTTGTTTATCTTGTTGACATCTGATGGGAGGGTGTTCCACAGGGTGGGCATGACTACTGAGAAGGCCCTCTGCCTGGTTCCCTGTAACCTCACTTCTCACAATAGGAAACCACCAGAAGGCTCTCTGAGCAGGATTCAGCCTAAATGATGGAGGTGGAGACAGGAACATTTTGAGAATATTTGCATTCCTTGGGCGGGAGAGTAGGGACTGCAATTTTCTTTGGCTGCCTAAGCATTTTCAAACAAGAGTTTTCCGAGCCAAAAAAGAAAATGCAGGTGCAATAATGTATCCCTCTCTTCTTTTCATTTTGCTAGATGATCGAAACGGAATGTTTTAAAGAACTAAATGTGTTTGGACCAAATGGTACTATCTCACCAGACCTTAACAAAAGCTACCCGCCGGAACCGCCGAAGAAAGGATTGCTGCACAGAATATTTAAGCGTCAGGTGAGAGCCTTGAGTCTTTGTGTGAGTAAGAGCCATTCTAAATGGAAATGGATTTTCACATTGCATATGAATATTCATTAGTCTGGATCAAGGCTTTCTTTCTGACATACAGTTGAGCAGAAAGTGCTTTAAAGGAAAAAGAAAAAAACATTTGCACCTGCTGTAACATTAGAGAATTTAAAATTTCCCATCGCTGTTGAAACAAACATAATGTGTTTTTCAAATAAAAACTACTGCACTCTGCAGCAAGTAGCAAATAAAAGCAGAGAAGAATTCACTTAATGAGAACTGTAGCTTGCTCTTTTTCAAGGTCATGTATATGAGATCCTCATTTTAAGCAGACCCGTCCTTTGTTTCAGGAAATACACAACTTTGCAGTGGGATTGCAGCAAAGATCAGGTTATATTCAATATAAATGCATAGTGATTCCACTTGCACAACAGGACTTCCCCCATGTGCCTCCTAAAACTGTTATGGGGGTTCTCCCAGCCCCTCAGGAACGACAGGGAGGAGAAGAACAGAAGTTGTTCCGCCCGCACATTCATTTAGTTGAATACCGCCCATTATTCATTACTGTTCAGGGAGACCAATAGCAAAGGCTAGGGGTAAGAGCTTGGAGATTTGAGAGCCATTCATACTGAGGGTGAGATAAAACTGAGTGGCCACGGCTTATAGCTGTGTCCTGCATTGGGATTGTTCAGGTATTTAGCAGAGAGGAAAGGCATGGAGCAGAAGTCGGGAGTGGGTGTGCATGGGGTTCAGTTGGAACAACGCGTGGAAGAAGGGGGGGAAGGAGCCAGAAATATTCAAGGTGGAAGGTGCTGAGACAGTTTTTGTTATGTGGCAATCCAGGGAATTGTGCAGTTAGTTTAGATTTGCATCTCAAAGGGGGAGGAATCCAGCAGAGCAGAATGCACTGTAATAAAATTCACTGATATTCTTCACTTCCCCCTGTCTTAATCCAGTGAATTTTCTGACATAATCCAAGCACAGCCAAATCAGGTAGTCCTTATAATCCTTACAAAAAGTGCTCAAGCTTGGACGTTGGCTTACCTGGATGGGGAACCTGTGGTCCTCCAGATGTTAACGGACTACAGCTTCCAACATTCTTGACTGTTGGCCATGTTGGCTGGAGCTGGTAGAAATTGGAAAATCTCTGGAAGCCACAGGTTCTTCATCCCTGTTGTAGCAGAAGCCCAATAATGAGTAGACACCAAGAACACCTCTCTTCATGCCCTGGCTGTCTGAATGTCACACATACCTGGAGTCATTATTTGCTTAAAACTGGGGCTCAACATTTTATGAACCTAAGAGGAGTTTGTGGGAGACATGTAAACTTGACAAGTAGTTTAAAAGGCTACAATTTCCCCCTTTTGTACCACAGGTTTGTTAAGGATCCAAGATTCAGAATATTTGCAGCTCATCATTGGCAGATTACATTTCATCCTGGGAACTCTAGACCAATGTGGTGGATGCAGAACATTCTGGGAATCTTAACTTTTTTTCTCCCAATCTCTCTTTCACTCTCTTTTAACTCTTTCAGCATCAGAACAATTCCAAGACTTCTCCAAACTCAAAGGCCAGTTTAAATCACCATATCAATTCCAACCATGTAAGTTCAAACTCTACTGGAAGCAGCTAGTTCTATCTTGGCTTTTGTGAATCTGCACTTTGCATCCTTCCACTATACTGTATGGAGCTTCGAGGATGAGAGAGAGAAAGAGAGAGAGAGAGAAAGAGAGAGCACCCAACATTGAGCTAGAAGATCAACGAGTCTCCTACTGAGGGAGATTCCCCCCCCCCTCACCGTTCCTTCCAGTGGAGCCTCCCATTTTCATGAAGAATTTTCCTCTCAGGTCTGTTTCTGGAGGTGGCACTCGAGGTCTCGTGACTCACCGTTGTCTCTGTAGGACATTGCAATAGAAATCGGAGTCCAACAACTTGCACGTATTTAAAATAGCATCATAACTAGAACTGAACTTTGTCCTTATTATTTTTAAAGAAAAGGTTTTGTAAATTTCTCTATTGTCTCAGTTTACATTTTGTACATTTGTATTTAAATGAAAGTCGGACTTGGGGATGTATATTTTCTGAGCAGCAGCTTGTAAAGCCATGTGTTTTAAGACTTACTTTTTTTTTAAGAAAATCAAAGTGACTCAAGACTTCCAGAGACTTAAAATGAGATGGTTTTGTTTTGTTGCAAATATAGAAATTTATTCATACGTTCCTTTTTTTCATATCAGTTCTGTTGATATGAATTTTTATGCCATGCTTCATTCTCTTTTTCATCTGTTTCATTTACAGCAACACTGCAGACTAGTGTCTTCCCCCTGTTTTGTTACAGGCCTTGCATTTAATGCAACCTCAAACACACAGACAAGATCTGCCATCTCTAAGGACGCTAAAACACTATGTCTGGGGTTCAGAATGTCATGGGACCAATGCTGTTGCTATTTGCACTTTTTTGTAGTTAGAATTCCCTTTTATGTCTGTTGCTGAAAAGCCCCCCCCCCCGGCTTAAAGTCCCTCCTCTCTCCCCTCCCCCACAAACCCACCACCCCAAGCCTGTTTCCAGTGTTTCTGTTATTCTTGCTAGATCAAGAAGAGCAAACATACACGAGCTCAGACACAGGAAGCCACCTGCTCTCCACATGAGAAACTCAACCTTTGATGCTCATGTCAAGAAGATGCCAAGAAAATGACTTGATATCATCTCCAGGTGGAGTTTTGCACAGGCCCATTGAGAAAGGGTGCTGGATTCATGTTGGATGTTGCAGTCATAAACTTGTGACTCCTGAGTTCCTATTGCACTGATCTATATAGCTCTTGCTGGTTCCCACCCTTGTATACTGCATCCCAGGCACAAGAGCAGAATCGGTATGGTTGATGCAGTCTACCTACCAGCAAGTATTCCCAGCTCCACTCCTCTTCCATACGCAACATTTTGTTTTGAAGTAAAGAGAGTCCCAAACCACCAAGCTTTGCTCAAAATGGCAGCTTCCTCACATGACAGTACATCTTTTCTATTCCATGTCTATTTTGCCAGGAACTTCAGAAACTTCAGAGTATAACTTCACATCCTTGGCATTAGGGCATAAAGAAGAATTGCAACATGATCTATCGTGTGGGCATGTGGATCACTGGAGACAAATATTTGCTTTTACTTCCGTCTTACAGATGACAGCTCATGCAAATTTTAAGAGCTATGAATAGCACAAACAAAGTGAGCTACAAGCAGTTTGTTTCAAAAGAGATTATTTTAGTCAAATCACCACACTTGGTCTATATGTTTCTAAGCAGCAGGAGGACACAACATTTCAAATATTCCATAAAGCAATTTAAAAATTGTCTTGACCCAATGCATAGGAACCCATTTGTCTTAGGACTGCTTCATCTGTTATGTTTGAAATACATTCTTAGCAGCTGTAGCTGAGCTTAAAGATTTGCAAAATGGAAGATCTAGGAAGATCTAGGAGCTGTTTGAGATTTTTACACTCCCTGCATCATTTTACCAAGATAAATTAAGATGTTGACCACATTTAGCACTGTGTGGATGAGCAGAAACTGGCCTGTACAACATATTTGAGCTTCCACTCCCTTCCTTCTGCTTCCATGTGACTGGGAGAAGGTATTAAATTTTGCTTAGTTTCATTTCCTCTGAATCCTATTTGTTAGATATGGGAGTAGGACAGGGGAAGTGTGTGACCTTGTTCCTGCTTTTCGATCTCGCTTGAACTATTGATACCATTGACCAGCTCCGTGGGGGGAACACCGTGTTCCAAGGATTCTGGTCTGATCTACAGGACCAAGTCTAGAGAACAGCATTGGGAGAGTGCTTTTCAGGCGCCTGAGAGTTATGCAGAGCACTATTTTATCCCCAATGCTTTTTGATATCTAGGTGAAGCCTCTGGGTGCAGTCATTAGGTATTTGGGAGCAATTTGCCATCAGTATGCTTATAGGGACGCGGGTGGTGCTGTGGGTTAAATCACAGAGCCTAGGGCTTGCCGATCAGAAGGTCGGCGGTTCGAATCCCTGCAACAGGGTGAGCTCCTGTTGCTCGGTCCCAGCTCCTGCCAACCTAGCAGTTCGAAAGCATGTCAAAGTGCAAGTAGATCAATAGGTACCGCTCTGGCGGGAAGGTAAACAGCGTTTCTGAGCGCTGCTCTGGTTCGGCAGAAGCGGCTTAGTCATGCTGGCCACATGACCTGGAAGCTGTACACTGGCTCCCTCAGCCAATAAAGCGAGATGAGCGCCGCAACCCCAGAGTCGGCCACAACTGTACCCAATGGTCAGGGGCCTCTTTACCTTTACCTATGCTTATAACACTCAGCTCTGTTTCTCCATAACATCTGCATCAGGAAAGGCCATGTGGTCCCTGGGACTAGACAGAGGTGTAGGAAGGTCAGGTGGTATCCAGTGCGGAACATTTCTTGTCACACCCCCCCCCACATTGATTTTTATTTTATCTTTTTGCCTGCATATTTTCTTACAAAGGAATGTGGATTCTGAGCCTCTGATAACAAGTAGGTGACTATGGACAGATACTTAAATCTACAGGATGGATTGTGTTTTGGCTTGTGTTATTTTATTTATATTTATTGTTTATACATTTAATAAAATTTATTTTTAAAAACCTGCAAAGTGGTTTGCCTAAACAAAACAAAAAAAAAAAAAACACCACAGCAGTAAAATTAAGAAAAATTAACAATCCTACTTTAAAACATACAAAAGCTAAAATATTAAGATTAAAATTACTTCAACTTCCTAAGCATCTAGTTATGCTTGCCTAAAGAAGAATGCTTTCAGCAGGTGCCCGAAAAAAGTATAGCAAAGGCACATGCTTTGTTGAAATTTCAGCCTTCACGACATAGGAAAACGGCCAAGTAAAGAGCTATTTTCGTGGAGGAGGGTCAAGATATTAACTGATATGCATGAGATTTCATATGTAGCTATGTAATCCCTAGTGTAGTAAGAGGACCTTTGGAGCAGGCTTTTTTTTAAAAAAAAAAAAGTTTTTTTATGAACCGCCCTGGTAGGGCAGTAATTGTTCCTTGATAATTTGTCACCCCCCTTCATAATGGCACCTGGGGAGGCCGGTCCCCCTTTCCTATGCCCCTGGGCCTAGATGCAGCGATGAGATGGATGAGGAAAAATAAGCTGAACTTGAATCCTGGCCTTACAGAGGCTCTTGGGCTGAGTGCTTCCCATGTCTGAGAAACTGGCCAATTGCCTGCCCTGAACAGGTTACCCTCCCCTCTGAAGGAGCAGGTATTCAGCTTGGGGGCCCTTCTGTATCCAGCTTATTCACTAGAGGCATGTAGCTAGATATGCCTTCTACCAGCTCCAGCTGGGGTGACAGCTTTGATCATCCCTGGCCCAGGAGAGCTCAGCCACAGTAGTTCACATTTTGGTGACTTCGAGACTGGATCACTACAACACCATGTGCAGTTTGGTTTGGAAACTGCAGCAGGATTGAGATAGGCATGAGATCCTGTCAGCATATAGCACCCCTGCTCAGAGATCTGCACTGCTTGCCATTTTGTTAGTGGGCTAAAATCAAGGTGTTGCTCTTAATATATAAAGCCCTGAGCAGTTTAGGACCAGTTTACTCAAAGGATCACCTTATCCCTTATATACCCACTTCAGTCTGTAGAACTTGCACTTCTGCCCCATAATATTTGTTCCGCTCTTGTAACAAATGGATCTTTTAATGTGGCAGATCTTGACTCTGAAACTCTCTGCCTGTTGACATTAGGCAGGGCCCTTTGCTGTATTCTTTGAAGCGCCTGCTAAAAACTTCCTTGTTTAGGCAAGCCTACCCAGGCATGTGAAGTTGATGTGTTTTAATCTGTAACTTTAGTCCATAATGTAGTTTTAACAGTTAGTTTTATTTATGTTCTGGTTTTTGAAACTTGTTTTTAACGTGGATGATTTAAAATGCATATTTCATATGCTTTGCAAACTGCTTAAACGTTTTATTTACAATTAAGCGATACTTAAATTAAATTTTAAAAAAATGAACCTAGAATTGAGGTTTAAAACAAACCCTGCTTAGTTTAACATGTCAGCTTTTTATAGCCAATGTTTGAAGTTAGCTTGTTTTTCAGACTGACCAGAGTTTGCTTTGAACTATGATCCCTGGTTTATGTCAGGATTCACAGCTGACCAGTAAGACAAGAGAGTGGATGCCTTTCTGCTCACACATGTAGTGCTAAACCATGGTTTCCTGTTTCATGCAGATGCAGCTGTTGTGAAAGATACAGAGCTGCTGTGAAAATTGGTGTCTCCATGTTGAGTTCTTCCTCACACCACATGGCAGCATACATTAATGGTTCCTGTTTCTATGCTTCATATTTCCTTTTAACAGCAGCCAGTGATGTGATGTTGGGGCTGGGAAAGACATCACCTGTGAAGAAGCATTTTAGTCTTTTGCCATGGCCACACCTGTGGTGAGAAACATATTGTACCCCAGATATGTTGATATGGCTTAAGTCATAAATGCTTCACAGAATTTACAGCGATTCAGTTGTTCAGCTCCTCTGGATATTTTAGACCAAATTGGTTTCTTTCCTTTTCCTATCCAACCAGCGTATTTTGAAACTAGTTTTGGCCACTGACTTTCTCCTCTACTAAGCTCTTGCATGATGAATAAAATGATGATGAGTAAGGATGATGCAGTGCCCATTGCCTTTCATGTACAATGATATCATATTTGCAAGAGATCTGCTGGAAGTGGCTTGTAAAAAGTTGTTCTTACTTAGATTGACAACTCAAAATTCCTGTAGCTGGTTAGCTAATACAAAAAGGCTGTGTGTATTGGATACCAATGTTGATCCAAGAGATTGAAACACGTTGATTTGGGGGTGATGCATGAGGGAGGTAGAAAAAACACCATGTGCAACAGAGGGCATTTGCAGTGGGGCAATTGTTTCATCAATTCAAGGTGCCACTTCTCTCCCCAAAAGTACAGAGCACATCATGAGCTTTCCCTTTCCCTTTTCCATCTCTGCTTCATCTCTGCCTTTCCATGGCTTTAGCCATAGTTCCATTGTGGATTTTCTTACCTTTCTTCCTCTTTCCAGGCCAATTTAGTTGGATGGTTTTTCCAAATAATATCAGGCAACACTGAACACAGAGTTTTGGCCTTCTCTCCCACCTTAACAAGAACAAAGATAAGTGATGAGGAGAGAACTGGGAAACTTCTAGAGCTGCCCCATATGATAGGAGTCGCAGAGCCTTTTCCCATTAAGAAATTCCAGGTGTGATTTGTTTTTTTCTTGACCTGCACTAATTTTCCATCAGCATTAACAGTTTTTGTTTTGAACAGTAATAACAAAAAATCTGGTACAGCAATAAGAATGCAACTTAGCACAGTTGCTCAGGACATATTATTGACTTTTAAAAAAGATTAAATGGAGAACCATGACTTGCCATGCGTAACAAGACTCTTGAACTGGAACATTTGTATTTTTTAATCTGAAAACTCTTCCTCTGCAAAAGTCCATGTATCTCAGATTTATTATTTGCATCTCGTTTGTAAAAGGAATCATGAGTGTGGGTGGCCCTCTCACTTGATTTTTTGGTTTTTTTCTGACATCTTTTCTGACATTTTGTAATCATCCATTTGAATCTCTGCATAACAGTGAAAGCTGTTGGGTAACAAAACATGGAATTCTGTAGAGGCCAAGCTGTAATTTGGAGGGTTGCTATATTAACATTTGTCTTTGTATTACCTGGAAAAGATGTCTAGGACTATTTCCTTTATAGAGAACCTCAGTGAATTGAAAACTGAATAAAACCTTAGAATTGAGCTTTGCATTTTAAGATTCCTGCAGAGTTAATAGAAAGACCATTCAACAAGTGGAGGGACAGTAGCTCCATAAGTTGTTTACCTTGTTAATATCAAAAACCAATAGGCATGAAGAAAACAATAAAAAAATTATTGGTATCTTTCCACCCATATTTGTTCTGATTGCTTAGGCAGATAATTCTGTGGCCTTCTCACCCAAAATTTCTTACACATAGCAGCACGCTGCTGTGGGAACTATCCCATCCCATGTGCAAGTGGAGACTGGACCTCACCCCATCTTAGAAGCTTGAATAAGTTGTTAGGGAGGAAAGTACTTTATACCAGGCCAGTCTATGTATCCATCTAGTCCATTATTGTCTACTTTGACCAGCGGTGACTCTCCAGAGTCTGCCTGAGAGCTTTCTCCATTACCTTCTACCTGACCCTTTTAACTGGAGATTCTGAGGATTGAATTTGGGACCTTCTGGATGCAAAGCACATGCTGGGGGTCCCTTCTCTTGTTAGAAGCTTGTTGTTGGGTTTGTTTCCATCGCATTAGAAATACTTCTGAGCAAGTCTGTGAAGCATAGTGGCACATATTCCAAGGTGGGTGGATGTCAAAAAGGACCTCTCTTCCTCAGCAAATAGGTCCATGCTGCTAGAGAAAGCAGGCGCAATCTCTTCACATCCCTGAGTACTTGGTGTGGGGTGGTTCCCCCCCAGTCTACACCTGCAGGACCACATGCAGTAGGGCAGATGCATGGAACCTGATGCCCAAGGCAGATTGCTAGGTGTAAAAAGGATGCCCAGCTGCATCACAGAAGGCCCTGAAGGCAACTGTCATATATTGAGAATCAAATGATTCAGCTTTTTGCCTGTATCAAGGGAGGCAATGGATTGAAATTCTCTGTTGCATTTCTGAGCAACTTAAAACACTTTCATCTATGATTTAGTTCACCATAGCAGACTTAGCTATATTGATTGACTATATTATGACTAGACGTATCACATTTTTTAAATAAAAAAATAATCACAACTTGCTAATTACAAATGACATCATGGGTCCGGTTTTAAAAGTATATTTAGGAGTCAGTGTTTTAAAGCACTCATCATACTTCAGTGTCTGTAAAAGACAGGCACTTCTTCAATAATGTTTTTCATATGTTAAAAAATATATACATTTTATAATAAATGGAACCAAATGTTCTCAATTAGAAAAAAATAGTGGCTGTTGGTATTGTAAGATAATAATAATAATATGATTAATAATAATAATTCTAGAATCCAAAGGGTTTTTTCATTTTGTTTTAATTTTCAGGGAGTTTCTTACATTGTTAAATGAGAATAGTTTTCATTTTGAGGTTGTTATTGACAATAATGGCTTATGTGTTTTCTGGCTGTTTGAAATCTCCGTACGCGTCTAATAATATTGCAGTGCTGCTGTATCTAGATCAAACCACTGTTTTGTTTTCCAATTTTTGTTTTGAGATTCCTTTTTTTAAAAAAGAAAAATAAATTCCTTTATTTAAGTATATGCCAAGTATTGTTCTGTTCCGCATTCACTTTACGCCCTTTTACCAGTTGCGTGTGTGCTCATAATTGAGTTAGATCCACTTCTCCATTGGGCATATAAAATTCGTACAGTGGTACCTCTGGTTACGAACTTAATTCGTTCCAGAGGTCCGTTGTTAACTTGAAACCATTCTTAACCTAAGTTACCACTTTAACTAATGGGGCCTCCTGCTGCTGCTGCACCACCATCACTGCCGCACGATTTCCATTCTCATCCTGAGGTAAAGTTCTTAACCTGAGATATTACTTCTGGGTTTGGGGAGTCTGTAACCCGAAGTGTTTGTAATCTGAGGTATTTGTAACCTGAGGTACCACTGTACTGTAATGTCAACAAGGGAAACTAAACCAAAGTTGAATCAGTTCCACTGGTGCCAATGGCAGAATCAAACACATGCTTAAATTTAGGTGTATTCACTCATCTTGCAATGAATTTAAAGCTAATAGAGGCCATTCAGTTCAATCTTCTTTTTTACTCTGTGCAGGGCTCCCTTTGGGTCTGCTTTAGAAGCTCTATCTGATGCAGAATGCAATGGCCGATGGGAGCTTCTAGTCGAGACAGGGCCATCTTAGTCATTAGGCTTAATGGCACCCTGCACCAGGGCCCCTGCCCATCAGGGGTGCCCAGCAGCGGGAGTCTGGGACCAACTGGGAACAGCTGCGAGGGCATGCTGGGCCGCAGCAGCGGCTCTTCGTATGGCTAGCCACGCTTTCTCGCTTCCTGCCTGGGAGAGGAGGCAGCGGCGGCGTGCAAAGCTACGCAACACCTTTCTCCCTCTTGCCCGTCCAGTGGCAGTAGCAGGACTACTGAAGAAGCCCGTGCGGCAAGCGAACCTCAAGCTGCCCAGGACGTGTGGAGAACGGGGAGGGGTGCTGCATCAAGGAAAAAGGTGGAGGAGGGAGTCATTCAGATTTGGGGTGGTGAGAGGGGAAAGCTTAGGGTGGGGCACACGACCATTAGGACTCAGTTCGTAGGTAAGGATGGACTCGAGAGCGTGCTCTCCGTGCAGTTAGTGGTTAAAAACAAACAAACACCAACAAAAGTCCTTTAAAGATGGGGGCGGGTTTTCAGTGAGGCATAAGCTTTCATGAGCTGCAGCCCATTTCGTTCTTTTAAGCATGTGCAGAGTGCCTTGATCTACCCACAGCTGCCCATGGTACAGAAGAGCCGAAATGAGTTTGAAAGTTGCCATGAATTTCAAGTGTGGGCACATGGATTGTGGGACTGTCCTCCACAAATGTAATATATACATATGTGCGAACCAGGTACAATGTGGAGTAGGAGGAGAGAAGCTGCAGAGCAGAGCTTGCTGCTGTTAAATTTGCCAGAAACCTGCAACTAGTACAGAATGCAGCAGCTAGGTTAAACTGAGTTATGTGCCTGACTGTGACATGCAACACCATTGCTAAAGGAAGTGTACTGGTGGCTGCTTTCCTATTAAGCCAGGTTTAGGGCTCTGGTATTAACCTATCAAACCCTAAACATATTGAAAATAAGAGAATGCCTTCTCCCACCCAGATCTGACCAGTTGAGAATATAATCTGCAGAGGTTGTGCCACAGCCTCCAAACATCCATCTGGCCTCAACCAGCACCCTTTCTGTGGGGGTACCTGCTCTCTTGAATGGTCTCCCCAATCCCCATGCTAATTTCTTTCTCTCTTTTTTACCATGGCTTTTGCTATCTACCATTACCAGCTGCTTACTGTCTACTTGATTATTATATAGACATTACATTTTAGTATATTGTTGTACACTGCCTTGACGTGCCCTGGTTGCCGAGATTGTGTTGGGCTGACATAAGGGCTTTAAAACGCAGGATATATTAGGAGGTGGGACGCCATGGCACAAGACAACTCTGGGTAACGGGGGGGGGGGGGCGGATATGCTTAAGACGGCCCTGGGTTGAGAACATGTGACACCATTGTTACAGCTGCACTGGCCGCCAATCTGCTACCAAGCCGGGTTCAAGATTTTTGAATTAATTTACAAAGCCCTGACCAACTTAGTTCTAGGGCACTTTGGGGTTTCCCGAACCATCGTATCACATCTAAATCTCCTTTTATTTTACCACACTATCTATTTCCCCCCTTTTAACAAAATACAAAAATTAAAACCAATACTCTTAAACTATTTTAGTGTTGAATGACAAAATGAATGATGGCATATTCATAAACTGGGTTTTTTGCCAGTAGTTATTATATTGCTTCTACCTCTGAATTTTTTAAAAAAGCATTTGGCATGAACAATGAGTAAAAAAGTAATTTGCTAATTTAGCTACTGTTGCAATAATTCTTGGCCATTCTTTTAAACTGTGGAATATACTGTAGTGGAGCATTTTCCAAACTGGTGCTATCCAGTTCTTTTGGATGACAACACCTATCAGCCCCAGGAAGTTGTCATCCAAAATATCTGGAGGGAACCGGGTTGCCGGATGCTGCTGCCATATGGTAGTATGTATCATCTACCTTTATGAGTCCCCCCTCCCCCAAGAATACTTGTAGTAGTAAGATGATGCTTGGTGTACACAGGCTTGGTTCATATTTATGGCTTCCAATTCACAGCACAGGTTCACCTTTCCTTCCGCAGCAGTGTTTTTTGTACCAGCTGCAACCTTTTGGTCTTCAGACCTATTGGCAATGGGTAGATCTCAAGCACTAAAAACACGACGTGACTGCACTAGGGTTAAATGGAGCGAGCTTACTATGCACATGCTACAAAGTGACCATATCTAAGCTCTAAAAGTCACATAAATATAAGAAGGACAAATCAGCGTCACAATAAATTTATTATCTAAACCAAACATACAATATCTCATGTGTGTAATATCATTACCACCACCATCTCAATTCTATAGTGCTGCTGACACACAAAAATATTTTGGGATATTGGCAAACTAAAGGTGGCATACAAATGTTTTAAATAAGTAATATAAATGACTTGATTTCAACAAGTGGTAACTTCATATCTTTAAAATACACTCTGTCACATAAATGCTGCACATAACAATCCTAACCCTTCTTATCTGGGAATAAGCCCCATTGAATTCAGTAGGACTTATTTTTTAGTTGACTTGGCTAGTCATGCGTAGAGCAGATCCAGTGAAAAAGAATGACTTCATTGGGCTTATGCTAAGCATGACTAAGTTTTGAGCCAATCCTATATATACTATTCCAGACTGCAATTTAAATATTCCCACCTTGGGAAGCTGTACAATTGGCTCAAGGTCCAAATAATTTATCTATCATGTAGCATAAGAAATGTCATTGTGCCTTTATTGAAAGGTAGTGGAAAATCGTTCATTATAATATCTGCTTGAATGATCCAAAATTATGTCCTTCGCACAAGCATTTCTAGGGGACCATTGATGCTCAAAGTCAAACTTTCTAAGTAGCTCCTTCTCTGAGAGCAATCTTCAATATTCTGCGTGTCGCTGTGGTCGTTGCTGCAAATTGCTATGTATTCATTGACTGGATCCACTGACTCACGGGATTTTTCTGTCAATTTCATGTGGTTCGTCTGTATCATAGCACTACAGGTGCTTCTCCGCCTTAGTCCCTTGCTGGGGTTCTGGTTCTCATTAAGATAGACTTTTACCTTCCCGTTTGATGTTTTTGTTTCATAGTTTCTAAGCTTCAGAAGTCTCTCATTGAAATAATCTTGCAAAGATTGGTCACAAACACTGCTTTTGGTTTTACTGTGCCCTTTAGCGAAGTGGACTGCCGAGTTACCCAGGTTTCTGGCTTGACCCTCAGAGCTTCTGTTTGGTGGGTTTTCAAATCTTGTTCTTCCCAGATCCAGCAGTGTGAAGCAAGAGTTGGGACCTCTGGAATAATTATTCTGTTTTGGAAGAAAAGGAAAAAGTGTGGGTTAAGAAGGGCATTGTGTTGCTAATTGAATTTTATCCTTAACAAACAAGCTCCCGCCAATCCACCCTCAACAGTCTCATTCCAATCAGGCAGACCAACCTACTAACCCACATGGGACAACTTACATTATGCATGGATTTACGAATGAAGTCAACAAGACTGGGGTCAGAGGCAACGTGCCTTTGACAAACGGTTGTTGGCGTAAAATGGTGGGAAAGGGCCATTGCGTTTATGTTCTGCTTACAGGCTTCCCACTGTGGGAGACAGGATATTTTGGTCTGATCCAGCAGGTTTTTTCTCACTTTCTTGCAACAGCAAGGAAGAGAAGCAGTTGGGCCTGTAGCTCTGGACATTGCCATTGGCTCCCCAGCTTAGACATGGGCCTTGGCAGCTGCCCAACGCTGCCAATCTCTGATGCTGGCCTTGGATATTATTTGTCAGTGGGATCATAAAAACGGTCACTTCCAACATGATTTATATGTATATTTGCCATAACCGGTGTGTGTGTGTGTGTGTGTGTGTGTGTGTACATTTGTGTGCCAAACACTGCAAACAGAAGTATTTGGGGGAATAAGCAGGGAGGGGAAGAGGGCTCGGGATATCTTATCCCATCCCTATTGGCAATGACAGAAAAAAACACAGTACTGTAAGTTTGTTATCAACACAAAGCGTATGGCTCAGTAAAATGTGAGCACAGGCTTAACTCTCCCATTGACGTAAACTGGACTTCAACATGGTCAGTTTTAGTTGAATTGTGACCAAAGAGTTGCAAAATTTCACTGAAAGACAAAGAGCGTAATCCAGAGGAAAATAGCCTGCTTTGAATGCCATTGAATGCCATGGAACTACTGGAATTTAAGCACTTTGCTGCAGACTTAATCTCATTTGTTGTTTTAAAGGAATGCAGACATGCCTACTTGAAGACATCCAGATATTCCACCCCCCTCCTCTCCCCTAGAAAAATAAATTCTAGTTTAGCTAACAGTTGAATGTTATTGTAACTAAGGTAGCTACCTTGAGATTCAAGGACTTCAATGGCATTTATTACCATCTAATATTATAAAAGTGCATGAAGTGCATTATTTTTCTGATTCTGTATTGCTAAGGTGCTTGCTGCCTTGGAAACTAATTACACTGATACTTGAAGTTAAAAATAGCAAAACAAAGAATGTATTCCAACTCAGTAAAAAAGAAAGCTGGCATTGATCAGAATAGCTGATTTACATTTTGATGTGATTATATTGAATATATAAATATTGTTTTGCATATTCTCCAAGCTACCAGTGGTGTACTTGCTAACTTTCTGCCAGTATTGTGGGGGTGGGAGGGAAGGTGAAAGAGGGCTATTCTATCACCGCTGCTGAGAAACCAGGCAGCTTTATCCCTCCCTCAAAAGTCACTCAACAGCTGCCACTCTGCAGACTATCTGGACTGTTTTCATCCTAGATGGTTGTTATAAGGCTCCTGGACATGTTTTCCACCCTCCTACTTCCCCATACCTTTTCCCTTGTGTGCCATGATGTATGTTATACAGTAGCCCCACAGGCAGGAACTGTGCTAATAGTGGCCTTGCAAAACACTCTGGGAGCTGCTTTGGCTAAAAAGCAGGGTAAAAATCTTTAAATCAATGCACAAGGCAGAAAATCCATGTGTATAGCTGACAGCCAGTCTTGGCTATTTGAAGAATCTGTTTACTCATATTTGAAAATAATGTGTCTGTTGTATTCACATTTTAAATTTTTAGGTGTACACTTAAAAGAACTCAGGTGTACAGCCAAATATATTTACTGCTTTTCAGTAAATGTGTTTAGGATTTATGCTGTGCATGAACTAAGCTAGTAGTAGCTAACCTTTCTGTCAAAATACTCTTTAAGAGCCAGCTTGAACAGATATCTGTATTTAGGTGTTTTGCTTGTTTTAGTATAAGCAGCTTACTCCTTCAAAGACTAGAGCCAAAACTAATATTAAAAGAGCTTTTATAAATGATCCAAAATATCCCAAGATATTTGCAGTTGCAGGCCTATTATGGTACCCCTCTATTCTTCCAGTTTCTTATATTGTTGTGCTGCATTCCACTACAGATATACAGCATTTGACTCTTTAGAGAGTCATCAAAATGTGTAGTGGCAGATGAGTCACCCAAAATATTGGATAACATAAGGACAATAACTGCGACATAGCCAATTTTAACCCGAGATTGATTATTTCCTTCTCAAGGAACAGTCACACAAAACGGATCATGTTTTTCAAAAACCAAGGCTAGCTGGTTACACTAGTAAATGGGTTGAGACAATTTTAAGCCACCTGTGATTGATTATTTCCTTCTCAAGGAAAAATATCATATAAAATGGGAAATGTGGTTTTTTTCAACCACCAAGGCTAGCCAGTGACACTAGTAAATGGGTTGCACAACATATAAATCTTCAGAATAAAAATGAAATGAAAATAAAATGCACACGACATATACAGCAACAGTAAAGCCTTCATCCTTTTTCTTTTAAAATAGTATTCAATGGTGGTGATGGGAAGTATCCCAGATTTGTTATCTATATTCACATTTAAGCAACATCTACGCAGGAATTCCTTGATTGCGGCTCTTTGAAGAAGCCACTTTAAAGTAAAGCAGAAGCAATCAAAATGTACCCCTAATCAGAATGTCTGTGAGAGTTGATTCACATTGTCCTTCGGGGTAGAGTGGGGTGAATATTTATCTTTCTTTTTGGGGGGTCTTTTTAGTCCAGATTGTGCTAATCACCTGCATAATTCAGCTGAGTGCAAATCAGATTCCAGCTTGCTGATCTCAACCCACAGCAGAAATAACTGCTGCAATGTGTGTGCCGCATTGCTCTTTGTTCATGTGGCAAACCATTCAGGCAGTGCATTCATCCCACACCTAGAAAGTGCTGCTTTGTCTCAAGACCCAAAAGTGGCACAACAACAGTAACTAGGCTTCCCAATTACACTTCACCATTTTATTCATGCAGTCTACTGAGCCTTTGCATGATGAATGTAGGGCCTGCCACATGAACTGGCTTCCACTCCCCAACCTGCCCCATATGGAGTTATGCACCATGGATTATTTGTCTCAAAAGGGCTCCAGTGGGAGTTCAGTCATTAAATGGCGCTTCCTTGTGAAAAGCCCCTTCCTAACTTTTTTCACAATCTTCCTCTCGATTCCAGGACAAAGAATAGCACAATGTGGGGGTTTTAGACAGCTACTCAGTCTCTCCTTTGCCTTTGGTTGACCATACGATCGTTACCAACCACTGCCCTAGATACGTCCCCCATCAACTACCAATAAAGTCATCTGTGATTAGTATTTATATACTGCATACTAGTTAACAAAATTGCAGTCTTGGTGTTCCCAGAATGGCCACCACTATAATATGATTAGCTACGTGTTTGATGAATTATATTTGTGAGTCTACAGCAATGTTCTCTGGGTGATGAAAAAATGAACAGCTGATCAACACTATTAATTGTATCAAAACTGATTTAATACCAAAGAAACTTCTTGCACAAACTCTTGATGATCTCCCAAGTCCCCTCTTTTATGGAGTGACAACAAGGAATTGCTGTGTAAAGCTTGCACATTCTTGCAGAAACAACTCTGGATACCTACCTTAACATCCTGGAAGCCTGGATATTCCGGGATGCTTGGTAAGGTGCAGATGGTGAAACTATTTGACCGCCTCCGCCGCCAAGACCGACTCCTTGAAAGATGGCATTGCCCTGCATCAGTTGACTTTTCATTGTGGCAAAACATTGTATGCTCTTTCAGAAGGCTGGTCGCTGGGTGCATTTTTGAATATCTTTGCTCCATCTCAGCACTTTTGCAAACTTTGAAATGCCAAACAAGTTCCTTCGCGCGCTCTCTCTCTCTCTCTGTGTGTCACTACTTTGGCCTTTCAGTCATTTAAAAACCATTTGATAGGCTGAGGCTAAGTTGCTGCGTGGGCACTTCACTAGGTAGCTGATGAGAGGCTGCTGGTGTGTGTAGCTCTCTGAGCCGCCTGTGAATCTGAAATGCTGTGGCCCTTAATGCTGCGTTTATAAGCTGCCAGCCTTCAGTGGCAAGACGACAATGCCAAGTCACCAACGCAAATGGATTTTAGGTGTGGGGGCATTTGCAGGGATTATGAAAGCTCTGCCTTCTGGTGTTAAATTCCCCACTGCCGTCAAATTGCGCCAGACCTGATGCAAGCGCCGATGTGATGACAATTACAGAGGATCAACAGCAGGCTATGTACGCAAGCAGAGCAACTGGTGTACCCAAGATGACATCAATGAACATTGATTCTTTGAGATGCTTTCTCTTAGTCACGCAGCTTAGCAAAGCATTTAGGAGCTTATGCTAAATGTGAGATAATGCTGGCATGTGAGCCTGTTAACCCATAGGTCAAAAGGTATACTGTATAGTGTGTGTGTGTTAAACAGGAGTTAGTAAAAGTAAAAAATAAAAAATGCAAAGAAAAGTCAAGCAGTTGGGGAGGACTTTTTTTCTTCTTCTGCAGTTCCGCTTATTAAGAGGAGGCAACGTGCCTTAATATTAAACTCTATTATTTCTTCAATTAAGAGGCCACTTTTGTGTGCAAAGGTTGATCTGGCAATCTTAGTTAAGGATATTGACCAAATTTCTGGGCCAGAAGGAAGCACAGATCCTTTGCACACCCATAATCTGGGTGCTTCCAGCCAGAATTAATACATTGCTTCTTGAACTGTTTTACTGCCCATTGGTCAATGCCCTAAAATGAATACTGTACTCTGATGTGCAGACCCTTGTGTGTACAAAAGCTAAGTCTAGCACTCTTCTCACTGGTAAATGCTCTACCCTAGAAGTCTTCAAACTACACATAACATTGTTCATACTTCTAGAAAAGCACACTGATTGTGATGGGAAAGCACTAGCAAACACATGGACCCTTGTGCTCCTACTTATGTTCCCTAAAAAAAAGCTCAAAAACTTTAGTCAATCCAACGGGTAGATCACTGCCAGTTTTTAAATAGTGGGAGTAGATCGCAGTCTCTTGAAAGTTGGACATGCCTGTTCTAGATTGTCTGATCTTATGCTATCATAAGAAGATGACTGTATGGGTCCTGCGTTATTTAAATTCGGTACTGTGATGTTATATGTTCACCTTTTTTGAGGTATATCACTACAAATTTAGCACACAGCCAAAATTACTGACTGGAATCCAATGAGAGCCTAGCAGCTGTCTTTTCTAGGGCCATGATTTCACAGTGTCTTTTAAAAGCAACAGCCCTAAATTGCCCTTCCCTATGCCTGTAGCTCTTGGTGCCACCATTCTTGGGATGGTGGTGCTCTTAACAGTTTCCCTCATCAGATCAGAAGCGGCCACATCTTATGTAGGCGAGACCTTGCAGAAGGTCACGGTGACACATTGCCTCAGTCCCCAAGGGGACAACTTGTGTGAAGTCTGTTTTGTGACAGAAGGTCCTTTACACAGCTGAGGAGAAAGAAAAACAGCGGCAGCAGGAGTCAGGCTAATTCCACATGTGACACGAGGAATTATTATTTCTGTCTTGTAAAGCTGAGGATCAAGGTGCTAATGATACAGCTCACGGTTGTCATCTGATTTGGAGGAATAATTAATTGCTTCACAAAATAGCTGCAGTTGACGCCGCTGCTTTTTACGTGAGGAGGCCTATTATAAACTAAGAGGCTTCACCCAGGCCTCTTTACAAATGCAGCACTTACTGTCAGCACAGAAAATGAAGCCTGCAGATCCCAAACCTGTTATTATAATTGTTACCTTTCCTTATTGAAACACATTTCCAATCCTTCTTTCCCCCCCCCCACCCAAAAACCTGACGCCTCACTGTGTTGAGCAACCTGCATCTTTCTATCACAATTGCTCGTTGTTCTTAATGAGACTGTGATGGAGTCCCTGAGAAGGTGTCACTTATGCAGAGGCCTGGTGGGAAGGAAGATGGCGGGGTCCCACTTTAATCAGAGGTTTGGGCTCTGTTCCCAGGAGCTTGAAATCGGAGTCTGCAGCGAGCGCTCACTTATAATCCCACACGCTCTGCTGTACCTTGCCATTACTACACAGTGAGGAAGGCAGGAAATGCATTTCTGTCTCTGCAGTAAAGCTACGTATCCTGTTTAACATGAAAGGTTATCATTAGTGTTCTTATTTCAATTCTTTTATCCTCGGATGAAAGGAAATGCAGATTTCTGCAACATATAGAGCGGCAAGCATGTTCTGTGCAGGAGGGCAAAGCCAAGAGAACGGTTAACTGTATGGAACATTTTGTCAACGCTCGAATTATGAGGGTTGAATAAAACCTACAAACAGCTGACGGGCATTGCCATTCAAATGGTGTGTGCACATTGCATCATGTGATTAGTTATGTGGGGTAGGGCTTACCTGCCCCCCCTCAAAATATTTTATTCAAATTGGCACCCCTGGTCACCCCAGTAAAGCCACAGTAAATAGCTAACATGGCATCAAAAACAAAAAAACCCCAAAGCTGCAAAGAGTCAGAGCTTTATCCCCAGTCTGGGAACATTCTTATCCCCAAGAAAACTTCTGTAATTTGAAAATTGCAACCCCAAGGCACCTAAATATAATTTTTATTTGCATTAATCACATTTCTATTCCACTGCAAGATGGCTCCTCAGTCCAGGGCCCTTAATCTGAAAAGCTTGCATTGTAACTGTCAGGCAACAACACATGCAAACAATCTTAGATGACTGAAGGACCATTTTGCCAAAGCCTTTGAGACAGAGCAGCTGCAGGACTGATCACACCAGTACCTTCAGAAAGCAGCCTAAGCACTTCACACCGACGTATGCCAAAATCAATGAACAGGTGTAGTACCTGAAGGGTGTATTAATAGTGCCCCTGTCGGGTGACTTAAACAAAAATGAATGGCAAAGAGAGGCAAATGCGAGTCGGGTGCTGAGTAGAGGTGAGCCAGAGATGAATGAGTCAGCAAAAAATAAAATGAAATGGGCCCTCAGCCAATCACCAACTTATAGCAATTTCTACACACTAGACGTCTCTCTTGATCTGCCGCCCGGGCCAAGAGGCTCATCTTGCCTCACAGAAGGACCGAGTCTGTTTCCATATGATTCACCATACCATGTGAATCAGAGCCAGTATGGTACAGAATATAGGGAGTGTTAGGTTGGAACTAAGGAAATCAGCCATGGAATTCACTGGAAAGTCTTGGACCAGTCACTGTCTCTCAGCTTGATAAAATGGTCAATGGGGAAAATATGTACATTTGCAACCCTGCGATCCTTTGGGGAAGAACTGGGAAAACATGAAGCAATAGTGAAGCAATAATCAGCGCTGAGAGTAAGCATGCTGGGTTCATGAACCAATGACTTCCCCACCCCTCCCCAATTATATCTCATCACTTTTACTTGCACAGGGTGGAGAGTAAATGTCAAAAGGCAGCTTGATGCAAAACTTCTCCTTTAACACAGGATTTAGTCTTGTTCGACAAGGCCTGGGTTGTTCTGTTCATGTAAGTGTTAAGATCAGATTTGTCCCTTTAAATAAATAGTGTTGGACTTATACATAGGCTTTAGTTCAATCTCTTTGTCTGTTTGTCTGTAGCCTGAGGCGACATCAAATTTATCCTCACCAGGGAAAGATTCTGAAAGTAGGTCTGAAAAAGCACCTCAATACTTTGTCCAGTGCATTAGGCAGTAATAGATCACTGTCCAAGGCATTTCTTTCTCAGAGGAAGTGTTAAAACGCTGGTGTGAATCAAAACATCAAGTTCCTGGAGTCATAAAGGCCTGCAGGGAAAAGAAAGAAAAGCCAAACAGATGCTGCTATTTTTGTGCACAGTGCAAAATGGGTTTTTCCCTCTCGCCATAAAAACAATGTCATATACCATGTTGCTTTTCTTAGAAAAAAGGTGGCCTTCCTCTCCCCATCACCACCACTTCCCAAATCTCACTTTGCCACCAAGCCTTTAATCCTAGTCTCGCTGTTCTCTCCACCGCCCCCTTTCGCACATCCCTTTGCCTTTATTAGACAGCTAATGCCGAAGCAGATGGCGCTCATTTAGAAATGCAGGTCGACTTGGAGGGTGGAGGCTGCTTGGAGCATGCAAGCGTCTCAGCCCAGATGGGTCACATGCCGACAGTGTAATCACTTGTTTAAAAATAGAAACATAGATCCCCTCTGATTACATTCGTACCTCTTTGTGCTTCTGGGCTAGGAAATCATTGTGGACTGTTGTAGAGGAAACGAATTACAAATGCTTCGACGCAAGGAAAAGGAGAGTTATGTGGGTTGCGATGTTCAGATAGGAACAGAGACATGTTAAGCCTCTCCCAAAAACAGAAGCAGCAACAACAACACTGTTGGCTTTTTGTTAGAATTGGCATCCCTAGGCAGCTCAAATACAGAGGTGGGGGGTCTAGTAGGGCATGTGGGGCATGTGGGGCACTGCCCCACCAACCTCAGCCTGCCCTCAGCCTCCCTCGCCTACTTACAACTTACAACTTCTTACTTACAACCAGTCCAAAGCACAGCAGCCCTGGTTGTGAGCTTTCTCCTCCTATGTCTCCATGCTGCCCCTGTAGGTTGACCCATATCAGTCAGATGATGGTCATTGGTTGTGTGCTACTGAGGATGGAGCAGGGACAAGCAAGATGCATCCTGTCAGGCTGAGCAGAGTCCTCCATTTCATTGCCCTGTTTGGTGAGGGGCCCAGGTCTACAGCTCCCAGGATTCCAGGACTAAAAATGTATGCAGCATAGTGGTTAGGGTGTCAGACTAGGGGCGTGGGAGGCCAGGGTTCAAATCCCCACTTGGCCATGAGCCAGTCGCAGTCTCTCAGCCTAACTTAACTCACAGGGTTGCTGTACAGATAATATGGAGAGAGGAAGTGGGATGCATGCTACCTCAAGCTCTTTGGAGAAAAGGTGGGATATACAATGTAATAGAGAGATAAATCAATAAAGTAGTGATAGCTTTGCTGAAGAAGAAAGTGCTCTTTTTCTAGCACAAGTCAGGGCACCTGCTTTTAACCAATTTCTCCTCCAGTTTACTGCAACCTTCCTGCCATTTCCAGTAAGGGAAAGTCACTAATGGATACAAACCATAGTCTTATTTTTAAAAATTGTTTAAATAAATAAATAAATAAATAAATAAATAAATAAATAAATAAATTCACCTTTGACCAGAGGTGGAGAACCTCTGGCCCATGGTCCTAATTTGGCCCATGAGGGTCAGGATAACAATCTGGCCGGCTGGCCAGATCCAGTCCACCACCACCACCTTAGAACCCTCTAAATAGAAACATCACTTTGCATAGCACAATCTTAGCTGTTTTCACTCAGAGGTAAGTCCCGCTATTTCATTCAATATGGCTCCCTCCCAGCTGCTAATAGGATGACATTAGGTTGCATTAGGGCCTTAGGTTTTTAAGAATGTGTAGCTAGCAACTACATTCATAAGGACCAGATCAGTCATCTGCCTACGAGGGAAACAGAGAGGAGAAAGAATGGCCCTCCTGTGGGGCAGTGGGGCAATGCACCTGGCTGTTAACCAGAAAGTTGGTGATATGAGCCCACCCAGGGACGGCTGTGGGCAGGATTCCTGCATTGCAGAGGGATGGCCTAGAATAGATTATTTCTCGGTGTCCCTTCCAACTCTACCATTCTATGATTCTGTGAATAGCAGTAAACCTTGTGTGACCAGTGTGGTCAATGTTGTTGTCCATAGGAGGAAAAGTCTCCTGGAAGTGGTGTAAGCCAGCGGGAGGATAGCTATACAGGCCCAGAATAAGAATAATTTGTTCGTTTGCTTGCTTTTTAAATATAAAACTACATATTTTACATTTGTTAAAAATAAAATGGAAATGGCAGTTTCTTCTTAAAACACACTGCCAGTCCCAACATAACCTTTTTGTTCCTGTGTATTGCTGAGAATAACTCAGCAACAACATAGAGTGGTAGCTCTGGTTACATACTTAATTCGTTCCGGAGGTCTGTTCTTAACCTGAAACTGTTCTTAACCTGAAGCACCACTTTAGCTAATGGGGCCTCCTGCTGCCGCCGCGCTGCTGGAGCACGATTTCTGATCTCATCCTGAAGCAAAGTTCTTAACCCGAGGTACTATTTCTGGCTTAGCGGAGTCAGTAACCTGAAGCGTATGTAACCTGAAGCGTATGTAACCCAAGGTACCACTGTACTACAAACAGAGGTAAATGTGCCTTCCCTGCCCCCCCCCCCCGTGTGTTTGCATTCTCACACAGCCCACTGCCATTATCACAGGTCTCTAACTACAGCATAGAACAGGAGTGCCACCTGCTGTCTATTTCTTGCCATCAATCCTACATAGTGAAATATCCTATCATTTCCTCCTTTAGGGGCCACATGACTCGTAGGCAGATTCACACGGAGGTGCAGAAGATCATACTGCCCCAGTTCAAGGACATGGGCTGAAACTGGGTGGTATCCAATGATGCAAGGCTCTCTGTTTATGCAATGGGACTTCCCCCCCTTCCTTCCCCATGCACGCCCTCCATAAGTCACCTCTGGGAGTTTGGGACAACCCCTAGAAAATATTTGGGGTCACACGGGGGAGATGGGGGTAAGTCCCATTGCACACACATAAACCCTTGCTTTGTCCTGACTTGGTGCTACACTGGATACAATTATTTATAAGTCAGTGGTGGAACAAATGCCTAGCATTCCAAAGGTCCAGGTTCAATCCTGACCATCTCAAGGCAAGGCAGGGACAGATTTCTCTGCCATTCAGCATCTACAGTACATCAATGATCTGACTGAATATAAAGTTGACTTTCTATCTCCAGTATATATTTTCCACCCTTTAAATTATCTGGCTCACTACAAATTCTCTTGTGCTGAGATTACTCTCTCTCTATGAACTTCTTTGAACCTCAGTGATAAGATGAATAAATTTGTTGCCTCTTTCTCTTTCTTTTCCTCTTTCTCTTTCTCTCTCTGCTGCACAAAAATACAGTACAGAGCTGGCTTGAGGTCATGACCCTGGGGTCCACTGGTGACCAGAACACAGAATCAGAGGCTATAGTATCACTGGCAGAATAGGCAGTCTGGATTCCTGGTTCTGAGTGATCGGGGGTTGCTGGCAGGCAGAAGAAGAAGAAAAAGAGTTTGGATTTGATATCCCGCCTTTCACTCCCTTCAAGGAGTCTCAAAACGGCTAACATTCTCCTTTCCCTTCCTCCACCACAACAAACACTCTGTGAGGTGAGTGAGGCTGAGAGACTTCAGAGAAGTGTGACTGGCCCAAGGTCACCCAGCAGCTGCATGTGGAGGAGCGGAGACGCGAACCCGGTTCCCCCGCTTACGAGACTACCGCTCTTAACCACTACACCACATTGGCTCTCAACTCTCTTGCTCTCAGCAGGAGCAAGTTGAACCAAATCCAACAGTACCAGAGTCCATTGAACTGGAAGACCCTGATGGGTATCTTCCCCAGCATGTGAGAAATCAAACGACTTCCACACTACATCACAAGTCTAATGGTGCAGGGCACGCTTTAGGTGGAATGTCAGAGTGCAGGAGACAGGCCCATCTGCAGCCCAGAAGGCTGGCCCTTTAAGACACTCCAGACTTCAAAAGGAAACAGAGCACAGGTGAGAGGTAGTAGAGGCAGAGTCTCAACAGGCTGCAACACTGTATAACAGGCTTGAAGATACACACACACACCAAAAAAAAGTTATGCCAGAGAGATCTTCTGAAATGCTGTAAAGATATTGAGTTGCCAGTTATCTGAGGCTCTTGCTCAGCTTTTGCATTAAAAGGTGTTTTGTTTTGTTTTTTAGAAATTGGAAGTCAAGAGAATCCAAACAATAAATGCAACCGATTGTAAAATATATATCTATATAAATGCCGTACTCAGCAAATTGCATCACTGCTGTGTACATTTTAGGGAGGCCTCAGATTACTGCTTTATCCAAGGTTCAGAATACAACAGTAGGATTTTTAAGCTTACAGCATTGTTGGCCCAGCTACAAAGAATTATCATTTCCTTTCTGCCTTTGCCCAGGACCTGATGATAACTCCAAAAATAACAAGATTCCTTAAGGTTGGAAACTCGAGTTCAAAGAGATTTTGTTCATGTTTTGTAAAAGATACACAGATATTCTCCCTAACAAATGGAAAATACTTAAAAGGTTTAAACATGACATGCAGCAAAAGAAAGAAAGAAAGGCCAATCCTAAAATGGAAATAATTTGCTTAATCCTTTGCAGGGGTTGCTGTACTGTCATTTACAGACAGTCTGTTTACTTAGTCTATTACCATCTCTGAGGGACTTTATAAAAACACAAATCAGAGCCAGTTGTTCATTGATTTCTTTTCCAGTGAAATACAAAGCAGGAACATTACATCTGAAGTGGACGACAATCAATTTATGGGTAGGAAAAATATTTTAAAATATGGATTATTAACTTCCTTAGTAAAGGTTTTTTTCCCCCATAACCCAAATTTACACATAATAGCCAGCATGATTTACTGGAAAGTGAGCACTGGAACTAATTACTCTAAGTTGAACATTGTCAAATTCAGAACAAAAACAAAAGAAGGTTTTTAACTGCTAGAGATGTTAACATTTTGAAATATCCCTGCAAGAGTGGTCAAGGCAAAGGCATCAACTTTATTCAGCAGATCAATTTATACAAAGATATTGAGGTCAGGAAGCACACTGCCCCAATACTCACAAAGAGATAGTTTTTGATACACACACACTTTTCTTCTGGGGCATCAAAAAGGATAGGATATTAGTGGGCATGGAGATGTTTCCAGTATATTTCGCTTGAGATGTTTTAGCACATGGGCTTTGTTCACACTTAGAATTTGACAGGTATGGAGTCAGGAAGATTTTTCCCCCCCACCAGATCAAAACAGCAATGATTTGGGACATTTCTTGCTTTTCCTCCACTGTGTGGCTTGGCTTGTTTTCCTGAAGCATCTTGAGCTATATAAACCTGTGGGCTTACAGGGCTGCGCTGTGCCACCTGCCTGCCCATGCAAGCGGCAGCCTGACCAGTCGATGTGCCCTTTGGCAGGCACATCCCCCTCAAGACTGGCCAGGCGGCCATTCAGTGAGGGGGCTCGGGACGTGCTGGCAAGGCAAGGGCAAGGCCAAGCTCCAGGGCCCAGAGCCCCCAGCAGCAGGCAGGGTAGGACAGAAATCCCTGCAACTGGTTCACACACCCTGAAAATTGTGTGTCTGGGGCTGCTCTCTCCGCCCCCCCCCCCCCCGTCCCATGCTACACCTTTGCCTAAAAACTATTTGGAGTGCTAATGCTCAGGCCAGGAACCTGTGAAGAAATACAGGTCACAGCCACACAATGCAGTTAACGCACATTTACAGCACATGGCTTTCTCCAAATAACCCAAGGAACTGGAATTTGTCAAGGGTTCTGTAAACTCTAGCTCTGTGAGGGGATCAGCTATAGTTTCCAGGATTCTTTGGGGAAAGCATTATATAAGGTAATTGAAATTTCAGCTGTTACTTCTGTTGATGGTGGTGGCAGTAAGCCTCCAGTCCCTGTAAACATTTACCTGGGAGTTGAACTTAATGAGACTCACTTCTGAGTAGATACATAGGAGCACACTGTAAAAGGCTTGCAGCAGCAGCGAGGGCATTAGAGCAGGCAAGAAAAGGAAAATCCTATTCATTCACTTCTGAGATAACAGACCTTCTGAAATTTCCCTGACCAGGGCAAGAATGGACATGAAGTACTTACTTTGTCACACTTTTGAAATATGATTTAATGAGGAACTGTTGCTTGAATATGCCCTCCCTTCCTACTCTACACACTCAAAAGAAGATTGAAGGGTTCTACTTGTCAATCATTGTAATGTGGAGAATATGCTAGCTTTGATCTGCAATGCTCATTGGCTTCAAAAACAAAGAAATCTGGTTGGCTGCTTGAATGCTGCTTGATATTGTTTTATCAACAATGACAGTCCGACATGATTTGCAACTTACCAAGTTGAACGCAGCACACCAGCTATGGATGTTGGCCAGCGAGAGCTGATCAAACATGCTAGTTCCGTTTGGCAGTGTGGGACTGCAAAAGCAAGGCAGCTGTCTCAAGCATATGGTAGGACATCACACTTGGCTGGCTGGCTGAGATTGCCTTGGCAGATCACAGGTAAATGCAGGCTTGAACTGCGTTAGTCACGATCAAACACACAAATCACTACGGCTGTTTTCACAAGTGAAGCTAAGAACATAACATTCATGAATGTCACTTATGTGAGAAAGTGAATGACGGGTGTTTTTAAATTGAATCGGCTGCAGGGAACAGATCAGGAGTGAGGCTGCATGGGAAGCAGGGACTGCTTTGAGGTAAAGGGACACTGAAAGGGAAGGATGTGGGGGAAAGAGCCACTGCAATTTGTCATTTGAAGCAGTCAGTAGGATTGGCCCCAGGGTAAAGGGAAGATAGCTTGGGCTAGGCATACGATTAAGAGGTGAGGCCTCCTGTTTCAGAGGTTTGTGTGTAAGAAGATCCCACCATAGCTCCTACCATAAGTAGTGCTATATTAACCAACAAGCTTAGCTTGGTGTTTGTTTGTTGTTGTTGTTGTTGTTGTTGTTGTTATTATTATTATTATTATTATTAATAGTAGTAGTAGTAGTACCCCAACCAATCTGACTGGGTTTCCCTAGTCACTCTGGGCAGCTTCCAACAAGATTAAAGGTAAAGGTACCCCTGCCCGTATGGGCCAGTCGTGTCCGACTCTAGGGGTTGTGCGCCCATCTCACTTAAGAGGCCAGGGGCCAGCGCTGTCCAAAGACACTTCCGGGTCACGTGGCCAGCGTGACGAAGCTGCTCTGGCGAGCCAGCACCAGCACAGCACACGGAAACGCCGTTTACCTTCCCGCTATAAAGCGGTACCTATTTATCTACTTGCACTTAAGGGTGCTTTCGAACTGCTAGGTGGGCAGGAGCTGGGACCGAAGGATGGGAGCTCACTCCACTGCGGGGATTCAAACCGCCAACCATACAATCGGCAAGTCCTAGGCACTGAGGTTTTACCCACAGCGCCACCCGCATCCAACAAGATTAAAAATGCATTAAAACATCAGTCATTAAAAACTTTAGGGAAGACAGGGCTGCCTTCAGATGTCATCTGAACGTCAGGTAGTTGTTTATCTCTTTGACATCCAATGGGAGAGCGTTCCGGTGGGCGCCACTACTGAGAAGGTCCTCTGCCTGTTTCCCCTTTTCTCCTGAATAAAATCCATTAAACAGTTGCACCTGGTCTGTCTTCCAAGGAGTTCATCTTTCAGTGATCTGAACACTCAACCCAAAGCAAAGCATTCACAGTAAGAGAATGTGGCAGCATATTCTAGTAAGTGTGCCTTTTTTGCTTTCTGTTTAAAGGATAGGGAGAGAGGGAGGGAGTGATGAAGGACGGAAGGAAGGAGCAATTTAATTTGTAAAATGTACTCATAAAAACTTCCCAAGGCTGTAAGAGAAATATGACAGTCTGAAACTGTCAGAAGGGAGGATTTTTTTCATTATTATTTTTGGGGGGTGGGTGGGGGGATATATTTGGCCAATATTTTTGCAACCGAGAATATTCTGAAAAAGAGATAGTGTCTGGTCCATTGGATAACATAGTTATTAGTGTCTTGTACAACTCTAAGGAGAGTTATCCTAGAATATAACATGCATAAAAGGAGAATGTAATAGAGTGACACTATGTTAAAATTGAGGAATTAGTACCAAACTGTCACCTGTCAAATTTTATGTCCATTTAATTCTTTGAAGTAATCAGTAGAGGGTGCTGTTCCATCTGCCAATGCATTCCTTTCTGCAGCATAAATCCATGTATTTTCAAAAGAATGTGATTCAGACATTGCAATTTTTAGCTAAAATAAAGAGCTTGCTGTCTTAACTGACAACAACCTGCAATCACACAAGCATTCTGACTTAGGGCTGCCAAGTCTTAATTAGCAGCTTAATCAGTGAAAGTTTTTGTTGATTACAGACTGCACAGCTTGATATTGAAACTTATGGAGACATATTCATACGTTGGCACGAATGTGATTCTGGAGTGTCGCTTAAATAAGACACCACTTTTGCACACCACTCCAATCTCTGTGCACGGCAAGATTCCAGAGGTTTCCAGGCGCTTACCCAGGGTTCATGCTTCCTTTGCAATGAGATACAGAGGGTACTTGGGTGTCTTTATGATGTATGGTTTACACATGTATACGACCTGAGCCTATGATGGAGGGGTTCACAGCATTAACAGCCCAAGAGGGGCTTGCTTCCCCATAACCACAACCTTGGATTCAAAGAAAGATCAAGCATTACTCTGTCTTTCTGGCTTCCTAGCCTGCTGCCTTGCTTCCACTTCCTAACTTCACTCTCAGCTCCGGCCTTAAATTACCAGCCAGTTGAGGGGGGGTGTCTGTCCTTTTGATATCTAGCAGAGAGCCACTTCATTTGTTCCTTTAATGGCCCATAACCTCACTAGGAAGCTAGTCTGGCTATTCCAGGAATTTGAATCCTTGCATAAATTTTGACGCTTGCTGGATCCAGAAGGGTCTCTGCATGCAACCTACTCCCCAATGAATAGAACTGGAACTTCAAAAGTGCACAGAAAATGAGTCATTGAACCCATTTCAAATATTATGGTTGTTCCTCAGGGACAACTCAGAAACTTTGATATGATGTGGAAGAGAGCTTTGGTTATCCTTTGAACTAAAATGATTTGCCCCTGAAAAAAGGCTCTTAAGACTTGAAATGTATTGGGCTGAATAAAAAATCTTCTGTGCAACTTTGACGTCTTGACTTTGCATCTGATGCCCTCTCATCCCTTCTATATCTGGCTCAAAGATCTGACCATGTAATTAGCTGTGAAGCAATCACATTTGCAAACAAAATTTCAGATAGCATAATTGTGCATGGACACCCTCCCACACACCCCGTGGTGGAAACAGCCATCTAAATCCAGATCTTAAGATTGCACTAAGCAGCTTGATGATTGGACAGCTGGATGAATCTTAAAAACAAATTTCCCCAAAGTAGTACAAGTGGCTGTGTTCAACTGCAGCCACAGGGCTAGTCATTCCACATGCAAATACTATTTTAACACGGCTAATCTTGCACATCTCATTCATCCATGCTACTACGAAGGTAGCAGAAAATAATAATCTCTAAATAAACCTGTTGTGTCTGCTGTTGCTTGAGAGCAAATACTCATTCCATGCCTGGTAGTAATAGCCGCTGATTCTCCATCCATTCTTTCACAGTGCCCATCCAGAACTTCATGGTCTTCCTTCCCTATCTCATTTTCACAGGATGTTTCAGTTTGTTTCATGGAGAAAGTTTTGCTCCTTCATTCCCTCTCCTAAATCAATGCTGAAAGTTCAAGCCTTGAGCGAAATCATTGTACAACAAGCAAGGGTTGTAAGGTTCATGACAACTAATCTAGCCTGCACAAATCCTTAGTAACAGCACAAAATAAAGCACATATCTGTGAAGGAATTGTGGATATATTTGTAGGGAAGCAATTACTATTCCTATAAACATTACCCTTGGGTACAGGATGACTCAAAGGAAGAGAACATGAGCAGAGGAAGTCTTTCTTTGCTAGTTTCTTCAGAACCCTCTCAGATATGTGTCTATTTAAAGAGGAAAGGAACATAATAGCTGCTACTGTTTTTCATTTGTAGGTGACATGTGTAGTTGGGAAGACACTGGTGTTCACTAGCTCCCATAGCTACGTATAGCTATGTACCTCCTCCTGCCACATAATACTGCCCAAAATAATACTGTACAAAGCGCAACTTGCTTCCACGTAAATAGAATGTTCAAATATTTAAGTTAAACTGAGCAATAAAGGTCACACATAGAGGGGGGGAAGAGTAAATAATGAAGAAAATGTAAGCCAGAATAATGCTGCACATGGCAGAACTTGTAAACAAAGTATGCCAGCCAATCTGCTTCCTTCATGATTAACAGCAGTGCAGTCATTTGGCATCAAACTAACGAGTCTAAAAAAAAGTAAACACATGGAAGAACTGTGCCAGAAAAGCTTTTCTTCCCACATGCAACCCCAGCCTAAAAAAGGTAGCTATTTCAATAAAGTTTCCAATCAAGATTTTCTATGTAATTTTTAATAGTTTACCTTTGCTCATCATCTCAGTCATAGAGAAGGAGGAAAGTTTCCAAATGCAGCCAAACTGAAATATCAACATCAACTAGAAAGATATATTCACCGTTCCGTTGGCATCACCAACATTTGCACATAGGAAACAGGCAAATCCAAACAAGGTTATTTTCAAGACTGACAAACTCAATAAAATCTCTTAATAATCATTTGTGTAGTGTATTGAAGCAGAGTACTGTACTAGAAATTGGAATTTGTCCATAATGTGCTTTATATCTCAGCAGCTGTTCTTTTAACATGCACACGTACATTCAAGCAGAATTTGATGAGCTTAAAATTGTTCCCTTATTTTAAAGCGGGATAAATGCTGTAAGACTGATTTAGGAAGAGAACAGGGAATGTGATGTCAGAAGTTCCAGTCAAATATCTCTGTGCATAGCTAGGCAGGCAATGCTTCTGCAAACCAGTGGAACCAATGGATTAGGTGCACACAGCAGCATGGGGAATACACTTCTAGAGCATAGCAGCATCTCCTTTCATGTACATCTGTTTGCATGGTGAGTTGCCAATCATTCTTAAATTCATGGGTGAAACTACTCACAGGTGAGTTATGCTGAATCCTTTGCTATATAGTATGCTTCTTGGGATGTGAGACAGGAATTTATGGACACACAAATAATAGGTTTGTAAGAAATAATTGAGTAAGGCATATTACATGGCATTTATTTATTTATTGCATCTATATACTGCCAAGGCAGTTTACAATATAAAAAGTAATAAACCAAATAAATGTTATAATATATAAAAAAATCAGACTCCTCTTGGGCTGACTGACGGTCTCTTCACAGGAGTGAATGGTGGGTGGTCCCTTGCCTCTGTTTCCTCACTCCTGCCTTCCCACACAATACACAGGTCTTTCTTAAGCAGCCAAAAGGATGGCAGTTGGTCCCTCCATAGTTTATGGTACTATTTTTCTAACTGCAGACAAGCTGGTCGCAGGAGTTGCAAATTTTGAGGGGGGGAAATCACACGTAGAGTGAAATCCAATATGAGCAGAGTCTGCAGCATGGTCCACATATCACATTAAGCTGCTGTTTAAAACTGAGCTATGGTTTAATGTGAATAAGCATCATGCTTGTGCATATAACTCAAATGTTTCCACGATGCTCCTTTCCCCCCCCCCAAAGTCAGTCATGTCACTTGAACCCAGGTTTGTGGATAGTTTCTATCTAAACAAACCATGAGCAGGAGCCAACGTCTCTCTTTGGCTTACAGCTTGTGTTTTGCTTGTGGGGAAAAAACCAGGACAAGAGCACCTTGTGAGCAGCGTGCACCAACATTAACATTAATTCATGGTGTGGATCATTCACATTAAACCATAGCGTGCTTTAAACTATGATGTGATGTGATGTGCAGACTGGTTCCACAACTTGGAGAGGGGTTGTTTTGATTGCTAAGGGAGTGCGCTGCTGCAGAATATACAAACAAGTTTAGGACAAAAGCAGGTGAAAATAAAACCTGGTTAGAATGTCTGCACAAAAGAAAAGAAACAAATTTTGGCATCCGAGACAGAATTCCTTGGAACAAATACACAAGGCTTAAAAGCTAGTTCATACTTGCTGGAAATAGACACTCACTGGGTGAGGCACTAGCTTTGCATTTCGTCTTTCTGGGTAGATTAATGCAGAAGGATGCTACTGGCCAGTCTCCAAGTCTAAGCGTACTTTGAATGCAGACAAAAGGTAATTTGTGGCCTAGGTTTGTTACAGCAGTAAGCTAGCTGTTGTTTGACAAAATTAGTAACACTCTTCTTGAAATTCAGTTAGGGAGTCTCAGTTTCAGAACAAAGAAGGGGGAGAAAAAGTAAGAACCCTGAGCAATAAGGGTTCACAAGAGAAATAGGCAATCTTTCCCTAGCACAAATAGATTTAAAACCAAGCCACAGAAAACCCTACAAAAGCCATTCTGAAAGCAGCTTTTAGAGTGAACAGCATGTGTTGTATTACAAAGATAGAGAAAATGATTGTTTTTCGATTATTTTGATTAGTTCCAGGGGGAAAAAGGTAGGCATGGTTTTAAACTAATGCCTCAGAGGAACAGTCTCCTGCCTTTGTGCTTTCCTTTAATAGAGGCTTCTCTATTCTTGTCAGTTTCAGAAAAATATTTCAATTCATTTTCTTTTACTTCAGTTTAAGCAAAATTTAGGCAGAATTTGAACCCGCTCAAACAACAGTTAAAGCTTAAAAAGAGGAAAGTCTATTTATACAAGGCTCTAAGAGTGTTTTAAAAAACAGGTATACTGCCTCTCCCTCATACTACCTGTGTTTTTAAACTTATCACAATTTTATGCTACATCCCCACTTAAAAAATAATAATGATTCACAAGGAACGGTATCAAAACCAGAAGGTAAAAATAACCGAGTTTTCTGTTCACAGATTACTCTTGAGTCCTTCAGTCCTTTTAGGGGTTTAGTATAACTGCCTTGGCCAAGGGTTTCGGTGGTAGCCATTATGCAAAAACAGTTATGTCATTCAAGCAACGAAGGTTAAGCATCGCCTAACAGGGTTCTATGTTTTCCAAGCTTGAAATGCAGTTGTGTTAACCTCACAGACTAATCCTGAGAACTCATTTGGTTATTGTAGTCTCAGTGGGATCTACTGTTTGTTGTTGTTTCAATCATGTGTTATAAATTCTAGAAGCTCTTTTCGCTACAGTTTGAGCATCTGGTAAATTCTCTTCCTGTTCTTCGGTCTGCTTCAGCTTAAGAAACACTTCTGATTTCAAGAAGCGGCTGTAGCTGTCGTACTTCATGAGGCTGAAAATCTGAAGGGGGGGGCAGGGAAAACAATCTAGATGAAACAAAGCCTTAAAACACATAAACTAAGAAAGTCGTACAACAGAGATCTTCAATGAGCCCCCAAACTGTTAGACCATAATTCAACATATTAAATGAAAAGAACAAATCTGTGTCAGCTGTACTATAAGCTAAGGAGAATATGTTGTTACTATTACCTCACAATAGCCATCCCAAATAAAATATGATCAGCTTTAGAATTTGTTGGGTAACTACATATCTTAAAAGTATGCAATAGGCAACCCCGTTTAAGGAAGTTTTTTAGGATTGGTACTTTTATTATGATTTTAGATATGTTGTAAGCCACCAGAGTGGCTGGGGAAAGCCAGCCAGATAGGCAGGGTATCATAATAATAATAATAATAATAATAATAATAATAATAATATATAATAATTGCAATATCACATTTTTTAAAAAAATACATCTTGAGTACTATGTATGGCACAATATACTGCTATTCCTTTTTATAACAATCCAATTTAGCCATTGTCAGATAAATGACCGGAAACCACTCTGTTATGTTATGATTTGTCTTATGTAGAAAATATCCCACTGCTGAACTTAGCCAGAACAGCATATCGCCAAATGCAACCAAGTAACTACTGCAGAATCAAAAATAAAAATGAAAGCTTTGTTTTACTAGTTTTTTTTAAGTACAGGACTTCCTAAACACTGTTATTAAGTAAAGCCACTAATTCAAAGTGCTGATTTTGACCTACAAAGCCTTAAACGTCTCAGGACCACAATACCTCAAGTACCGCCTCTTCCCATATGAACCTACCTGGACCCTGAGATCATCTTCTGAGGCCCTTCTTCATGTGCCTCCTCATCAAGAGGTCTGGAGGGTGGCAACACAAGAAAGGGCCTTCTCTGCAGTGGCTCCCCATCTGTGGAATGCTCTCCCCAGGGAAGTTCGCCTGGAGCCTTCATTATACACCTTTTGGTGCCAGGCAAAAACGTTCCTTTTTAACCAGGCCTTTGGTTGATCTGATTGACATCCTATGCCCTTTTAAAATGTGGCTATTTGGGGGCGGGGGGTTATTGGGTTGTTGTTTTTATTTAGATTATATATATTGTGGTTTTATATTCTGATTTTGTTCTGTGAACTGTCCTGAGACCTCCCGGTATAGGGCGGTATATAAATTTAATAAATAAATAAATAAATAAATAAATAAATTTTGGTTTGACTCAGTATACAGGTGTTATTTTATCCTAGATCACTCATTCAAAGTTCCATCTTGGCACAGCCTTCCTGACACCCTGTAGTGCAGTCAGCCAATTGGCTACTGCCAGACTTTGGAACTCCCTCCCTAGAGAAGCTAGACTGGCTCCCTCCTTGCTGTCCTTCCAATGGGTTTTTGGGAATGAGCTGCTTTTAATTAAAGGGCTGGTGCTCTACTGTTTATATTGTAATTATTTTATTGTCTAGTCAGGGGGAAAGGCAGGGTATAAATAAATATATATATATAACAGGGGCCAGCAAACATTTTCAGCAGGGGGCCAGTCCACTGTCCCTCAGACCTTGTGGGGAGGGATACTATATTTGGGGGGGGGGGTGAACGAATTCCTATGCCCCACAAATAACCCAGAGATGCATTTTAAATAAAAGGACACATTCTACTCATGTAAAAACACGTTGATTCCCAGACCATCTGCGGGCCGGATTTAGAAGACGATTGGGCCGGATCTGGACCCTGGGTCTTAGTTTGCCTACCCATGATATATAATAACAACAACAACAACAACAACAAACAACAACTTATGAGCAACCAACAAAATTGCTGCAACCCACAGGTAAGTCTAACTTTGCCTGTTTCCAGACAGGTGGCTCCTAGTACTACCCAATCATTGTTACAAGTGAAATGGCCACTGACTTGCAATTAACTTGTCACACCATCAGGAGTACCGTGTGTGTTTTCTGTGTGCACATCCAGCTATATTTTGCCAAAACCTGCTGCTGTAAAAGGAAGCCACTGAAGCCAGCACATATGCCCTACCTATCATGCTTGCCATTTTTGAGCTCCATAAACTTATTTAAAATCAGTCATTTATTTATCACTATCTTTTATTTTCTAATAAACCTTATTGTATTTTCTTGTTAAGATGCTGCAAAACTATACTACAAATGGTCTAGCAGCATCATATTGCCAGCTCAGACTGAAAACAAAATAGCAAAACAGTAGAATTAAAATCATCATCCTCATCATTATCAACAATACATCAAGGTTGCCAGGAACAGTATATTTCAGGAATGTTTTTAATTTTAAACTAATGAAAAAGACAGACACTTCTCTTCAGGAAGGGTCATTCCACCACCTCTTTCAGGGTACTGGGCATAAGTCCCTCATGTAGTGAGCTGTTAGCCAATATGGTTGTTGCAAGTGTCCTGCTCATGTCCCGAGGCTGCAATAACTGAAACTGATCCCACAGGCTGTAACTGCATGGTACTCCGGGGACCTCTTATGGCCTCAAGTTCAGCATGGATCTGAATGATTTTGCCCCCAAAGTGCTTCATCAATCTCTCACAGCAGCCTGCCGAATGGTCCACAGTTAATGATACCACCCAGGTCTGATGTAGTCGATGTACCACTGCATACAAAAATCTTTTTACAGAGAGAAATTTGCACTAAATGCTAAAGACTTTTCACAAGAATTCTCTTTTTTTTAAAAAAAAAAGGGGGGGAGAATGCAAATTGCTTCAGAAAAGTGGAGAACTGAATTTAAGATTGGAAAAGGAGGATCTGAGATAAATGAAACAGTAATGGAAGTAGAATAGAAGCCTATATAATCCTCTAGCTGCAGAATAATCAGAGTAGTTGTGATGGATTTCATTGCAAAGTGCTTGGAGTCACTAAACTATTAAGGAATGTTTTGCATTTTCAACCCAAATTGGGAACAAAATCTCATATGCAGAAGTTTCAAAAAGTCTGTTTTTAAAACATCATATATATGGCTAGTGGACTGCAGGCTTTTTCTTCTCTTTTTTAGCCCACAGCTGCAGGAACTCAGCACAACTCAGCCATATTGCAACAACTTTTAAATTAAAATGTATCTCTTGTGTTTCAGCTACAACATCATGATTACCAGATAAGGAGCTTGGTGGTGCTGCTTATTTTCAAACCATTAAGATGCCTCGAAGCTGTAATTTAGTTTAAGCAAAAGGAAGCATTTCTAATCTGCCACATTCAGTGACTTCCAAATAAAGGTATCATATTGAGGAACCAGAGTATTATATTGTTGTTCAACAGTGTAACACTTTTTGCATACCACATTTAGTGATTGCCAAAAGAAGATATCATATTGACGGACTAGAGGATGTTGTTGTTCATCATTGTTGCACATTTTGTATACAAAGTTCTTAAGATACATTGAGCAAAACACCAGGCAAACATGGTTGAATGTTGGTATTAGGGAAGGAAAGAGAGTGTTCAGCAGATCGTATGATAGAGATCATATCATAAGGTTTGTGCAACAACAGATTCAGCTATGAAACCACATTTCTCAATGGTCATCTAATGTAACAAACTTCTGTACAAAGAAAACTATCACATCAAGACATGGATATAATGTTCAGGCCTCAAACCCCTCTCAACTAGGTAACTAGTTGGTCTACTACTATGAACTGCATATCAGTGATTTTGGGTTGTTGTGATAAAGACACAACTTATGCCATTTTTCAATTTAAAAGTATACAGTTTTCCCTAGACACATTACCTCAGCCATTACAATGATGAAGGGAGAAGTTTAGGCAGGAGGGGGGTTCCTTCCAGGGGTGCTATATGTATAGCAGAAATAGCATGCACACTAGTACTCAAAACACACACAACTGAGAGCATTGGTAAAACTTTCAGCTTGTCAGTTTCATCAAGGAGCAGAGTTAATGGTGAAGGAAATGATTTCAGAGCACGACAGAAATATATCTGTGGGATTGCATCACAGTCTAGTTACAGGTCAGAGAAGGGCAGCATCTGAAATATGAGAGCAGTGGTGGGGATTTCTCCAGTACTAGTTGGAGGGGTGTGTGGTCACATTTAAAGCAGGGGGGGGGGGACATAACTTGTAAACAATGGATTCCTTGGTTTTTTTAAAAAAATGCACACAATTTTGGTGTTGGACTCTGTAACACAGCTTGGAAAAGGAATGATAATGTAACTGCAGCTTCTAATTGCCTTATTGACCTGAACAAATAATGTAATAAGGTAGCACTAAGAAATATGTTTGTTGATTATTTTTTAATGCTTTGAGCTCTATGCTCTCTGATACTGTTAAAAATTGCTTTACTAAATTATATGTGATTGGGCATTGGTTTGTACCCACACCTCACGAAAGATACTTTATTGCATGGGGTTACTGTTGTGTACTAAGCTTGGATCCTAGAACAATCGGCAAGTAGGATCCTAGAATGCAACAACTAATGGCTTGTAGGAAAAGACTGATCAGGCTCCAGGAGGAAGTTAATCAGCCTATTAGGCTGGTAGGATCGTAGAATGCAACAACTGATTAGCCTGCAGGAAAAGACCAATCAGGCTCCAGGAGGGAAGCAGAATCAGCCAATCAGACGGGACTCATTGTGTAAATAATGTATGTAAAAGCCTGAGGTTTTTTGGTGGGGGCAATTCAATCACTGTTTTACAAGCTGCAATAAAGAGCATGAAATCACTACAGGACTCCAAGTATATTTCAATTACCTTTTTAAAAAAATGAAAGAAAGGAGACTTAAAAGGCAACTAGAATTCAAGCTGCCACAAACTAAGGATGTAATTCAAACCTTCTACCACCAGCAGAGGGGCTCTGTGGAGCCACCAAGGCATGCAGCCCTCCCACTCACCATGGCAGCAAAAGGTGTGGCAGAAGGGGTGATGGGGCCCAATCCATATGTAATAGAATCAAGTCATAACACATATTGAGAATTGTTAATCAATGGCTCTTCTGGCAGCCGTTAACACAACCTTTGCATTTCTAATAACCATCTAAACGAGCTTACAAAGAACTGCTACATTTTAAAATTTGGTGTTCTAAATTTAAAATGCTATCCTGCATTAGGATCCTCATGAAGGAAAGGGAGAGGCATGTGCGGGCCTGCATTATTCTTTTCTTCACTCTTTCATTTTTAATTATTTTATACATACATATATATATATATATATATATGCATGCAGCCTCTCACAGTTCAGGCTAACAGTTTGAAATGTTACAATTGGAAGTATTTGCTCAAATATGATTTGCTGGGGAATCAGGTTTAACATGCATGCCCTCCCCCATCTTTCTTTTTAGTGCAGAATCTCTCCTAGCTCAAATTAGCAAATACAATTGGTCCCACTCATCCTTCAAATGATTTTTTTTTTCAGAGTGATGTGTCAGCTTCCTGTATCTTTGTGCCTTTAGAATTTGGACAATTGGACAAACAAACCATAAAGCCTGCCTGAGCTCCATCTTATCAGTTCATTCACTTGAGTCAGAGAGAAGGGAAGTGACATAACTGGACCATGGAGAGGCAATCATCATGCTGTCCTTGGTGAGTTGTGTTGTGAATTGCTGGGAATTTAGTTTTCTAAACAGAGCTAATCAGGGCTAAAAATTTACTGCACTTGTCCAAGGCTCATGAGGTAGGCTGGATATCTTTACTGTTTTAACGTGATGAAATAAGATTGGGGGGGGGGGGACACACTAAGTAAGCTTGAACAATCATATCTTTGCTTAATAAAATAAAGATATGGACGTATATTTTGGCTGCATATATAACCCCTTCGTTCCTTCCCTTTGTGCAAGCAGTGAAACAAATAGGAAGGCTTTATACTCCCTATAGCTTCCAAACAGGTAAACTGTGGCTAACAGCTTCGGAACAACTCAGGATATTATACCAACTTCAAACCATGGTTTAATATGCTATTTTGATGCTGTTAAGCCTAGACTTCCTGCGTTGTTCTGCAGCTTGCTTGAAGGAAGCAGTGAACGGCTGCAGCTCAGCCATAAGGCTCATTTGTATCTGGGCTTAGTAAGCTGAGATATGATTACCCAAATGCAGCCAATAAAAGCTGGTCCTTTGGTCCTAATAAATGGTTCATGAGAAATATGTTTATAACTCTCATAATTCGTTATGTCAGATACTGGACACTATTCATAACCAGTATAAAGCAATATAAGGCACTTGACTCTAAGCACCCTGCAGTATTTCTCTGTTGCTTTAAATGTAATGAGTGCCAATCGCCAGACCCTTCAAATGAAACAGATTTATGTAGATAAACAATATGAATGTTACTAGGCATATAAGCCTATTTATTGCAATGCTAGGCATATTTACTTGGACGTTTATTTACCTCTGAGTAAATATGCTTAGTTTGGTGTTCTGAGCCTTGCTTTCCTCCCCAAGATTAATCTGTTCACAGAAACTGGTATGACTGTGAAACTGCAGTACAGCACAAAATATTTTTTCCTAGCACAAAATATACAAATTCAAGCTTTTTAAAACTAAAAAAAAAATTACACACAGATAAAGTCTCTGGTCCTCATGACTGAGAAAAAATAACTTAAAGAATCCTTTACCACTTTATGCATATGGGTAGAGAACATCTGATATCAGTGCTTTGGAATGAAGTTTCCCCCATAAGCATTAGTGAGATCTAGCACTTCCAACAAAACTAGGTAACTTTTATTATTCATTTATTTATTATTAAACTTATTAGTTTCTTTTTTTACCAAAGTAACTCAAATGTTTAACAATGTATAAACAAGCAAGCACATACACTGAAGCCAGCATAAAACAAAACAGAGGAAAACTTAAAAGCAAATTAATATTTTTTAAAGGCAGGATTAAAACGTCACACTCACTAAAGGAGGCCACAGGTAATAAAAAGCCAAAGGCCTGGCAGAAAAGAAATGTTTTTCCCTGGTACCTAAAGATATGTACTGATGTTGCCAGGTGAACCTCAGTGATGAACCACCACTGAAATGGACCATTCTCATGTTGCCACTCTCTGGACCTCCTGTTGAGTTGCCACATGGAGAAAGGCCTCAAATGATGGTTGCAGGGTCTGAGTTAGTTCATATAGGAAGAGGTGGCCTCCCCTGGGGTCCTGAGCCATTGCCAGTGTTCCAAATGCACTTTTTGACATATATCAGCTTCTGAGCCACAAAAATAATTCCAGAATCCCAAAGCCTCTGTCTTCCCACAGAAACTTTCAATAAAGTGCCTTAAAAAATGCTTGGAAAATTGTGTGGGGAAGATTAATCACTGTGGAGCTGCACCTACACCAGTGTTTCCCAAACTTGGGTCTCCAGCTGCTTTTTGGACTACAACTCCCATTATCCCTAGCTTGCAGGACCTTGTGTCTCTTTTAGCTCAGTGTTCTTGTTGGTAGCTAGACAGCCACCTACTCAGGGAAGTTTCTGAACCTTACCTGGTCTTGAAGTCTCTGAAACATTAGAGGGTGAGGTTTTTCCAATATTGACTCATCCAAACGGGATTGCCCTTCAACATTAACTTGAAAAGAAGCTTTACTTGACAGGAAAGTCATGTAAATTTCATTTGCCTTCGCTTGCATCTGTAAACAGAAGGACACATATACTAAGCAAGCGTTTTATTTTTCAATATTGTACATCTGTGGGTTTGCTAAAGCAGGAGAAAGGGGAATAATGAATGTTACGCCAAGAAACCACAGTAACAAATGCATTTCAATATGCAGCAGAAGGAAATCCTACAGACTTTTTAGACATATATTAAGTAAAAAGAATTGAATATACTTCTTTGATCTTAAAAAGAATCAGAGAACGATAAGCTTTGTCATCCATAAAACTCTGTCCTCATCTGCAGTCATGTTTTTACTTCACCCCCAATGAGGTTATGTTGTTGTAAACACAAGAGAAGTAGGTCGTATTATTTTCTATGTATATTCACATGATTTTGAAGCATACCTGATAGCTTTGTAGGAAATGCATGCTATGCCTCAAGGCTACAATGGAATCTTTCAGTCAAATTGGTTTCGAAGACAATACCTGTTTCTCATCTTTTATCTTCTTAAACTCTTCACATGCTAGCCAGAACAAAACATTTTCTTCACTAAATTCTTTCTTTAAAAACTCCTGAAGAAAAGAGCGAGCTGTTAGATAATAAAAAACCAGGTCATCATAACCTTGCTAGCCTCTCTTACTATAGGGTAAGTCCTTTAAAAGAGGCCGCGCGGATACAGAGTACACATGTTCCACAGGGCCTCTTTTAAAAGACGCACCTTGTATTATCTTAACTGGAAGGTCTGATGGAAGGGGTGGGCAACCTCAGGCCCAGGAGCCAAATGCAGCCCTCCAGCCTTCTCTATCTGGCCCTCATCACTCTCCACAGGCCAAACCCCCTCTCCCCATGCTGTATGCCTCAGTGGCCAGGCTCATGCTTTCGTCTGGCTGGAATGTGTCCTTGGACTATAATAACCCCTCTAGCTTGCATGGATGCGGAGATGGGCACGTAGAGATCTCTAATTTGAGCATGGCTGGACTGCAGTCTACTGACCAAAGGTAAGTCACATCTGTTACCCCACTCTCAACTAGCGTGTGGCCCCTGAAAGGTTACCCACAAAGGAACTCAGGCAGAAAAAAGGATTCCTGCCACAGCTTTAGAGACTGGAACTTGTCAAACATGATGTTTGTCCAGAAAAAAGTTATCACCTTAACAATTTTTGCCAGTGATTCTCAAGTCTTTTATTCTCACTAAATTTTACTCAAGCCAACCTCAGAATCAATTATTATCTAAATTCTTCAAAATGAAGTAATAAAACTTAATTCTACATTGCGTCTACACCGTATTGTTGGAAACAGTACTGAAGCATATGTAAAAAGGTAAAGGTAAAGGCCCCCTGACAGTTAAGTCCAGTCACGAACGACTCTGGGGTTGTGACGCTCATCTCGCTTTACTGGCCGAGGGAGCCAACATTTGTCCACAGACAGTTTTTCTGGGTCATGTGGCCAGCATGACTAAGCCACTTCTGGCAAAACCAGAGCAGCGCACGGAAATGCTGTTTACGTCGCGGAGATTTGAACTGTTGATTTTCCAATCAGCAAGCCTTAGGCTCAGTGGTTTAGACCACAGTGCCACCCGCGTCCCCACCCCCCAAGCATATGTAGGCGGTAGTAATTAAGGTAGCAACCCTAAATCTCTTGACGCCTTCTGGATCCTCCAGTAAATTTTCTAGCGATGTCGCCCATCTCGTAGTGCCATTTAAACTTTGGTGGCTGCTGCTTGGCTTGCTGTCGCTGTCGTTTATTTCTGAAAAATTAGAAATAAAGTTGATTGAAATATATTTTTTTCACATCTCTGCCCTCTCTTATAAGAACTGGGGGCCAGCTTTGAGACTGTTTAACCAAAGCTGTTTAACCAAAGTAACTGAAAGCTCATGTTGTGCATACATTTCAGTGCGGTGTCATTTAGCCCGGAATAGACCACAGACCTCCGTGTCAGTAGCAAAGGCTTCCTGATGCTCCCAAGCATCCTGGCTCAAGTCCTGCAAGATGCTGTAGCATCATAAGAACACAGAAAACCACCTTATACAAGATCAGATTATGCGTCCCTCTATCCCAGTATTGTCAACTCTGACAAGCAACAGCTCTGTTGGGCTTTGGGCAGAGATCTTTTCCATCATCTGCTACCTGATGCTTTTCAGTGGAGATGCTAGGGACTGAACCTTATACGTACATAATATGTGCTCTGCTGCTGAGTTATAACACCCCTTCCCCAAAAGGAAGGTGAGAAAATGGCCCTGGACAGGCATAGACAAACTGGGAGGAAAGCACCTTTTCCATTCTGCAGTTTTGAAGTTGCCATGTAAGCCAGTAATTTACAAGCAAGTTTAAAACAAAAAACAAGCACTGCCATCTTATTAAGTTCATTCATTTCCTAACTGTACCACAAACTGTCTCCAAGCTCTGCTGCAAAACAGTGGAACTGTCAATGCTGCTATCTGCTTTACATCACACACACCGAACCTATGAGACAACGCTTGGTAAAATGCCAAGACCGTTTCCAAAATTAAGACCTTGAGACCCATGTAAAAGTGTGTGCTGGGGTGCAGGGAGGAAAGTGGCTTTGTTTTTTAGGAAAGGGGAAGGGAGGTGCAGCGTGCAGCTATATGTTGCTTTAGTGAAAAGTTGGCAGGAATTACATAAAACTTTTTTTCATGCAGTTCCACAAATGAACATTTGGTTCCCTCCCTTTAGATGTGTTGGGGGGGGGGAGGGTTTTGAGGTGTAATGGGATTTTCAGATAGGTGTGACTGACAGTAATCACTACACTTTATTTCTGTAGCCTACATCTGTACTGCTGTAGTCTGTAGGGATTCCGTCTCTCTCTCTCTCTCTCTCTCTCTCTCTCTCTCTCTCTGCATCCCATCAAGTTGAGTGGATGTCTTGAGTGTACTTGCCAATAGGGACGAGGCAGCCTACTGCTAAAGTGCCTTTCCACTCTCTAAAACGAGAATCTCTTTGTTGCTGGTTACTGGTTCAATGGAAAAAGTTCTGCATAGGTACACAACTCAAATCAAGATCAAACCAGACATGACACAGGAAATCTGCCTGCCCGCTGAACTAGACAGTAGTGTGCTTGATGGACAAAACAGTGCTGTTTGTTTTAAGGCAGCCTCCTGTGATTCTAAGGCCTCGTATTCACTCTCAGGCATCTCAAGTAGCAAGGCTAGGTGGGAAAATTCTGCCTGAGACCCTGGGAACAGGGTGACAGTGGTCAAGTCAGGCTTATAGTCTGATCATATAATGCAACTTCATTTGTTATTCTGTTTATGGGAAAAGGCATAGTGCTCTACAGGGTGCCAGCTACTCAACCAAAAACTTCATTATCAAAGAATTGTAGAGTTGGAAGGGACCAATATAATCCAATCCCTTGCAATGCAAGGATATTTTGGCCAGCATGGGGCTTCAACCCAGAGATCAAGAATCTTGTGCTCTACCAACTGAGCTATCCCAACTGAATTATTTGCCAGATTTTTCTTTTTACCTGCTATGCTGCAACAGCAATCTGACATGAAAAAATAAAGCGGACTAAAGTTTTTCCTGTTGCTTTATTTCCATGCTAGAAAAGGCTTCCCAAGCCACATTTCTGCATGGCATACTGCTGCTAAAGGCGCAGGAGCAGGATTTTTTTCTTCCTCCAAGGTGGCAATGCTATGAATTACCTTAGTTTTCGGAACACCAGAGAATGAAGAAACAGCAATTGCTGGTTAGCACTGAAGACTTGGGATATACATAACCATGTGGAGACTTGACAGTCAGATGTAAACTACTCTGCACTGACTCCAGTACTGTCTGGAAGTTATCCACTTGTAAGGAGAGACTTGTCTGCATTCCCAAAATATAATAATTTATTTCTTAAAACTAGCTTCTGTTTTTGGCAGAATATTCATACGTTAGCAAACATTTTTACTGCCCTAGCACTGGATATGGCATAAGTTGCATTAGAGAAGAATAAACTCCTTCAACACGAGTTTGCCTCCCTTTATTCATACATTACATTTCCTAAAGCCATGAATTTGGGCAGCAATCAAATGGTGAAGCTGCGGAAGGAGAAAGTTGACGCAAATGTATTTATTTTTTTTGCTCACTACACATTTTTAAAATGCCCGGTTTGCACATTTTTATTTGATTTGATCATTTAATTTCTATACTGCCTAATATATTAAAAATATATCTAAGATGTGTACAGAAAACTGAAGCAACAACAGACAACTTAAACAAAACGTTACAAAAATATAACATTTAAAAAGATTACATTAATACAAAGTTACTAATATATATAAATAAATTTCAGTTCATTTTCCCTCTGACGCACTCTTCCTCTCAGCCTCCGGGTTCTCACCCAGGTTCCAAACAAACTCTCAGCTCACCCACAAATGAGAAGAGTTCCTGGAACCAGCGGACATTGCCCTAGTCTCTCACTCCAGACCTGCTCTTTATGGGCAGGACCAAGGTGTGTGGTACTTCCTCAGGCTGCCCACAGCTGTGTCCCGTTCAGCTGTACACTCCACACCAGTTCCAGGTTTGTTGAGTTTCCCAGGGGTCCGAAGGATGGGGAAAGGGCCCCCTCCACACCCAGCTCTTTCTTCACCCTCTGTGCCCTCTCCTCCTCCAGCTGCCCTGTAGTTCATATTTTCCTGCAATTTTTCCTCTAGTCTTGACAAGTGAGCATCCCCTGCAGTAGTTGCTGCAGCTTGCTGAATCTCACATGTGCAACTAATACCCTATATTGCTCTCTCATATTTATTAAATTATTTGTTTGTTTCATGAGATTTATGATGATGCTTGGTTGTAATAAAACCTCAGCAAAAAGAATAAAACAAAAAAAAAGGTTTCAAGCAACTATTTTAAATATTTTAAAAAAATTAAAATTAACAAGAAGCTGAGGAAGCTATTCAGTTCAGGGAAGGTATTAACCTCTTTACTGAGCTTAGCAAAAAAAAAATCTGCAAATGCAGGATTTGTGTGTGTGAACATTACGGGTTTTTCCCACCAAAGAAAAAAATGACATTGACACATTGTGAGAAGGTGGGGAGGTGGCTGTACCCAGATATATTTTCCTTCTCCCTCCCTCCATTCCTCTCCCATGATCCCTAGCTAGCAGGACTAGTGGTCAAAGATGATGGGAGTGGTAATCAGGGATGATAGGATCTTCAGTCCAACAATATCTGGGGATGGAAAGTGTTGGACTAGGATCTGGGAGATCAGGGTTCAAACCTTCACTCTGTCACGAAGCTCACTGGGTGACTTTGGGCCAGCCACCATCTCTCTGCCTAACCTCTCACAGGGTTGTTAGGAGGATAAAATGAGGCAGGGGACGACCCATATAATGCAACCTTGTGCTCATTGAAGCAAAGGTGGAGTATAAAATTAATAATGCTAACAAACCACAAAGCGCAGCTTCTTCCATCCCAGCAGTACAATGGTACCTCAGGTTAAGAACTTCATTCGCTCTGGAGGTCTGTTCTTAACCTGAAACTGTTCTTAACCTGAGGTACCACTTTAATTAATAGTGCCTTCTCCTGCTGCTGCTGCCATGCCGCCACCGCGCAATTTCTGTTCTCATCCTGAAGCAAACTTCTTAACCCGAGGTACTATTTCTGGGTTAGCGGAGTCTGTAACATGAAGCGTCTGTACCCTGAAGCGTCTGTAACCCAAGGTACCACTGTATAGTGTCAGAAAGGTCATTAAGTTAATTAGACAACTTTTTAGAAGTTCTCAGGGCCTAAACATAATGCTAAATTCAGATGAATACATCTACTCTGGGCAAAAACAAAACAGATTTCATAGGAGCAGACTACAGGAATATATGTAGTTGCTTTAAGATTGTGCTTCTCAAAGTTTCTCTCATTTTAGATGACGGATAGCGGATCAAAGTACTCCTTTAAGATTTGATTATTTCCTTTGTTTGGCTATTAAAGAGTTACTGAATGCCAAGAATAATGATATGTGGAAGTGCTTCATATTTTCATTTAGATTCAGCTTTTGATCTTCTGATGGGAGTGCTTACTTGCTTTGGTTGATGTATCTCAGGAAGTTGTTTATTCTTTTTTTGGAAGCTGATTAGTAGGAAAAATTGACCCAGCAGCAGGAATGAATCGTTTGCTAGATCTGGCTTTGTTTGTTTTGTCCTTTACTAGAATGGCAGATGCTGGGTTTTTAATTGAGCTCTTACACTACCCTATTAATTGTAAGAAAATATATTTCTTCCTTGAAATCTGCAAAAAAATTAGCAGATTATCTAACAAAAAGTTGCATTAGAACATTCATTGGTTACAGGATACTAACTGTAAAAATTATTTTCTTCCTCTAAAAATGCAAATTTGATAGCAAACTATCTAATACAATGTTTCACTAAAACTTTCACTGGTTACAGAAAACAACTATCCTGTTGTTGTCGTTGTTGTTGTTTTGCAAGAACCAACAACTCACAAATCTAATTGTTATGATGCTCCGAGGAGGGAAGGGAAAAAAAGATTCACTACTTGGAACTTATGCAGTGCAAATCTATGCATATTTAATAAGAAGTTAGCCACATAGATATAAATGCTACTTACTCCCAGGTTCGTTTAAGTAGATCGGGTCATTGTGTTTTAGATTTACCTTGTATTTGACTATATAAATATTATGGCAACAGACTACTGCCTTCAGTGGGAAAGCTGTGCATGCATCTTATCCACCCTTCCAGGCCTCTCCTCCTTTTTCTAGTCAATTACATGATATATGGGGGACTGGATGGGGATATGGGATCTACATACAGACTTCCCATTCCCCATAATGACCCATTGTCCACTCACACCTGCAACTGCGTAATCCTCTTCTGAGCCCTATGGAGAATCCTCTACACATGGGCTCCATGTCTGTGCAAAAAATAATTACACTCAAAGAGTTGAAAAAACATAGTTCAATATGTTTGTATGATTAGGATCCCATCCAGTAAACATATGACGGCTGAGAAACCTTAGCCTGTTTATGCCTTTCTTCTTGACTACAAAATGATAACCAAGAACATGAATGCACATTACACAAGTACAGTTTCTTATCTTAAATGTGAGAATACAAGCATCCAAGACTTAGTACAGGATTGTCAAAAGTATTTGTGCATCTGACACAAGTTAAAGCAGGTGGTATTCATAACTGAGGTCACTTGCGTAACTGTAACTCAAAAGGATTTTGTCTCTATTTAGCCAGTACAATTGCAGGTCAACCCATTAAGTTCAATGGTGCTTGCTTTCATGTAAGTGTGCATAGTGTGCCTAGTGTGGTTGTGATAATCAGCACACATATCTAGATGTAAATCTCACTGATATCTGCTAGACTGTCTTCTTCAAAGTAGAAGCTGGTGTAAGCCATAGAACAAAGTGAATACAGAACTTCATAAAGTTCTATTGGCTATTTAAAGCTGGCTCTTAAATTATCTTTTCTCATTACTTACATCTCTGCCCCCCCCCCAAAAAAAGCTGAAAAGCAAGCAAATAGGCAAACAGTTAATGCTAATGACAATAAGCAGCTTTCTCTAAGATAATAATAATACCCTTTCCTTTGCAAACTTCAGCTTGGAATTAATAACCCATGGTGAAAATCATTCATAGCTGTACAACTAAAGAGGTACCGTAAATTCCTCTTACTTTCCATGTAGATAATAATCACTTGAGACGTTCCAATGCCTATTTTCTTCTAGGAGCTGTTGTTTCTAAAGGACATTTCGGCTACAGTAGCTTGTGCTTTGAATGTCTGGGTTTGCTCAAATTACAAGCCCAAACATCCTCTTTTGAATCACTGGTTTCCACTTTTAACTATGAGGAAGGAAACCTAAAAGACATTCTGCACATGTAGCATATTTGGGAGCCTTCTCAAGGTACATTTCATGTTTTTAAAACATTTTTTTTTTTAAGCTAGGTTTAAAGCTAGGTTTTCTCACAAAGCAGAACTCAAATATTATAATACTACACATCTCAACCCCAACTTCTCAGAATCCTTTGGTTTGGTTTGCTCTTTGCAGCCCAACTATTCATACAGACTATTGGGTTAAGATATATTAATCAGAATTTTTCAAATCAATGAAATTATGGGGGGGCAATCTATTTTCAAAGCAAATAAAAAAAACTAATTGGACATCAAACTTCAAGATATTAGTAAACTGGAAAAAGATTCAGGGAATAGCAACAAGTAGGAATGATTTGGAAGTATTTGGAACATATTGGAAACATATGAGAAAAAAACACGAGAATACAGCATTTAAGCTATGGAAAAAATTAGAGGGAAAATAAGCACTATCTGATAAAGCTGCTGTGAGGAAGTTGGAATTCATGAAGAGCAAGAATGGATTTAAGATCCTAATCCAAAGACATTACTAGAAAATGTCCTATTTCTGTACGAATTTCAGATGAATGCATCTAGAATTGTAATACTGAGTTTAGGCTGAATATTTGGGGAAACTCCTTTCAAATTGTAATAAAAACAAATCAGTGGACTTCATGCCTCATATGAGCAATAAATCAGTCAGCATTGTCAAAGGAAGAGTTTTAAAAGAACCAGACAAGCATCAGTCAGCAATGTACAAACTAAGGCATTTCATGCTTATGGTCAGGGGGCTTAAACCAGATGACTTGGGGGAACTTCCACACCCCCTTCTACTTTTGCAAGTTATAGTGTTCTGTTAATACTGTGTACAACCGGGGGTTTAAATCTAAGGCAGGTTCTTTGGGTCTGCGCATCCTCAAAAACTTTAAAATGTGATTAGAAACAATGAAGAAAAGCATTCTTAAACAGGAACTCTAAAACAGAACTACTCTGTTCTACAGTGTAAAAGAAGAAGAGGGGATCATTCAAATCTTTTTGGGTAATTAGGATCTGCACTTCGTAATCCCAAACTAAAACTTTCACCATCAATACTTTTAAAGACAATGTTTACCATAGTCAGATTTAAGATGGCAGGAGATAAAGTATTGTATTTTAGGGAGCTGCTCAAAGGAGACAGGTTTAAACATTTTGCAACAAGCTGGATTTCTCTGCATTTTTTGGTAAGGCAATGTTTTCCATTATGTGCTAAACTTAATGAATGAGCTTGTGGGAGTTTATTTTTGAGAGACTGGAGCAGGGCTTGCTCATTGTGACACCCATCCCTCCTTCCCTAAATACGTTCTTATTTCAAAGTTCTCTTTCTGCCTCCAGTGGAAGTCCAGGTCAGCTGACTCAAGCTGACTTGGGTCTCTTCTCGTTATTCACTCCTGAACGTATGAGACGCGTTTTCCCTTGAAAGGGACGTGCAGACCAGTGGCATCGGGCGCCACCTTCTTCTCCCGGGTGCCGGGCTCCTTTCGAAGCTCCTCGGTGGCTACAGAAGTAACAGCAGCGGGAGCGAAGCCAGCCCCTCGTCTGACTCACAGTCCCGGGCGAGAGCGAGAGCCGGCGGGCGGGCAGGCGGGCACATCTGCACGCCAAAGTGGCGCTTCTTCCACCTCCCATTTCCAGACGCCCTGCTCTTCAGACGGGTCCTGACAACCGCGCTCCTCGGGCAAGGGGGGCGAGAAACGAAGGTTCTCTTCCTCCCTCGCTTTTCCTCTTTTAACACGAATCCGCCTGCCTGGCAACCGCTAGCCAGACAGCCCAAACCCCAGCGGCGCGCCTTCCTCTTTCGGCTGCACGCTTCCTCGGGCGGCTGCTGCTGCTGCCCTCCTCCTCCTCCTTCTCTCTTCTTCTTTTACTTTGCGGAAAGTTACCCTCCTCCGGCTGCCTTTCTCGAGGCCGAGAAGCAAAACGCACAGCGAGCGGCTTCCTGCGTGAGGCGAAAGAGCCGCCAAAGTGGAGCAGCCCCCTCAGGAAAGCGGAGCGACGGCGGCGGCGGCAGCAGCAGCAGTCCCACCCCCTCCCTCGCGAGGCTCAGGGCGGGCACGCGGCGCTTCTGCCCCCTTGCGCTCCGCGGCCGCCCTGGGCTCGACCCGCCTTGCTCTTCGCGGCGCGAAAGCAGCTGCGCGCGTGGGAGAGAGAGACCTTACCTGACGGGGGCCGCTTCCTGCTGAGCCTGCTCACCGCGCGGGTGAACATCTCTCGCCGGCCGTGGCACCGCCGCGGCGAGGAGGAGCCCGGGGGGCGGGCGCCACGTCCAGGAGGAGGAGGAGGAGGCGCTCGCGCTCTCCCTCTCTCGGCTAGCGCTCGCCCGGCCTCCCTGGGAGGCGCCTCGTGCAGCTCCTTGCGCGCTCTGCTTGACGGCGCGCGTCACGTCAGCCCTCGTCTCGGCGGCGAATGGGGAGCGCGCAGAGGGGGGCGTACAGCCGCGAGCGCCAGCTGCGCCTCGCCTTCCTTTTGGCGGGAAGGAGGAGCGGGCCACTAGCTAGGCGCGCTCCTAGGCCCCGCGTCTCCGCAAAGATCTTCGTGCGCTAAGGCCCCTTCGATAGAATCATAGAGTCGGGAGAGATCCTGAAGGTCATCTCGTCCAGGTCCAGGATCATTATGCGCAGGGATCTAACCAACGGGCCTGTCCCGACTGTACAGCTTTTGCGTCGCCTCCAGGCTGCGCCTGCTCATCACGTGGGCGGCCTGGAAACAGAGAGGGAAAGAGCCGAGGCAGGGGCCACTCGCCTCAAGAGCCAGGCCTTTCCTGCAGCTTCAGTTTTATCCATGCAATAGAATCCCTTTTGGGAGTAGCTCTGGTGGAAAGTGATGGGACTTCCTTCCCATGTTGTGCAATTGTGATGGGTTCATGGGGTGGCCATGAGCAAGACTGGCGCATCGATAACAGCAGCAGCATTTGGGAATCGTGTGTTTTCTGCCCAAAGCATGTATCCTTCAACAGTCCCAAGAGCATATTTGAGGTGTGCACCCTCCTTCTCTCAGTGCACGTTTCTTCAGAAGGAGCATGGCCTTCAGAGAAGTTTATATTCTCAAGTAATGCTGGGCTGCATAGCCTAAGGGGGCAAAAATGAGAACCGTCTGTAATAAATGGAAACTTCCTTGTAAATGACTAGCCAAGCATGTCAGTGCAGTTATGAGCATTTTACAGGGGCAGTATCTTGCTGGCCCCAATCGCTACTATTTGCAGATAATGCAAAGATATGGTGCACATAATCAGCTCCCACAAGCTGCATGAGAAAGCAGATATTGTAACCATTAGATAAATTGAATGAGATTGGCACTTTTCTTGCCACCTTGCCACTCAAAATGCAAGGAAAAGCTTGTCAAAATTCTGCATGAAGGAATGACTCTCATACTTGGATTCCCTTTTGGACCAGGTAATTCATAACTGATAGGTCCCAGGGATGGAGGAAGGTAAACATAGCAAGCTTTGTAGTTTATTGACGTTTTTCCATCATTTGTACAATATGTATTCACAAAATATAAGCATACTGTACCAAAAGAGCCAGTGTCTCCCAGTAAACACTGGTCTGCCAGAGCTCCAATTGGAGAACAGTCTTTACCAAAGGTGTCATGCACTTTGAAGAAGCACAAACTCAGGACAAAAAGGAGACATGAGCTAAGAGGAAGGCATGTTTGGCAAACCCTCACCGTGATCAACTCCCGCCCGGAAACCGATGTCCCAACCGTGCAAGGACATGTGGATTCAGAATTGTCCTCTGCAGTCATTTACGGACTCACTGTTAAGACCATGTTCATGGAAAACAATCTTACTCGGTTATGAGTGATTGCCGAAGAAGAAGAAGTCCAAAAGAGCCCCTCCTCTATGACCTGCTTTGGTATAGCAGTCAGAAACAGTGAAAAGCAGCAAACCTGGAGAAAAATAATGACTTTTAAAAAACAAAACAAAAAAAACCTGCATAGAAGTGTTCCATGCACCTGCTATGTCCATCTGTAGTAAAACAAGAGCCAAAACAAGTGGCAAGAACTCTGACTCCATGGGATGGGGATATTTTATGCCAAACCATTTTACTTTCATTCCTCCAGCTTCATTTGAGCAACAAATGCGCTTTGTAAACAGTGCCCTAGTGTGATCTACAGACTCCTCCAAAATTATTTTTATTGACAGGTACAAGGGGTGTTCATTAAACGCCCCTGACGTACTTCCTGTGGATGAGACAAACGAAACTGGACAGTTATTAGTCCTTCTCTACATAGCTACCAGCAAGAGTCAAACACCTCTTCCATCGCTTTATGCAGCTGTGGCGACCTCGTCTGTAGAAATCGGCAGGTTGTGTCAGAAGCCACGACTTGACCTCAGAAATCAGCATTTCATCATCTGGAAAAAGCTTGTCCTTCAAAAATAACTTCATGGTTGGAAAGATGTGGAAGTCCCAACGGTATGAGGTCGGGAGATAAGGACGGTGAGGAAGGATTTCATAGCCACAGAACCATGCTTCCGTCTGAACAACATGCAAGTTGTGAACTGCAGGAGGCGGACACCTTTGGTCAGCATACCATACCACGCCTCTCGATTTTGATAGCCTTCCGCAATTTCTGCAGCAGTGAAGCATAGTATGTTCCGGTAATTGAGGTACCCTTTGCCAGGAAATCCATCATCACTACTCTGCAAAACACCGTGAACATGACCTTGCCCGCTGACAGTTGGACACGTACCTACTTTTGGAGGTGGTGAGGCAGAGTGCTTCCATTGTTTGGACTGGGATTTAGTCTCTGAATCATAATAATGGACCCATGTTTTGTCTTGAGTAATTAGTCTGGTGAAGAAGTCATCATGGTTTTCGTGACCAAAGAGACCATGAGCATGTGACTCATTCCCACTTCTGGAAAGGCGACAGCAGCTGGGGAACCCACCGTGCGGACACCTTTCCCATGTGCAAATGGTCATGGATTATTTTTTCTACAGAGCCCACACTGATCTTAACATTTGCAGCTAGTTGGCGAATGGTTATGTGACGATCCTGCAAAATGGCAGCCTCCACTTGCCAGATGGTGTCTTCATCAATGGCTGTCATCCCCTAGGAATGGGAGACGTTCCACCAAAGTCCAACCACACTTGAACTGACGATGCCAGTGCTTGACTACATCATACGATGGTGCATCCTCCCCATAAATCCCTTTTATCTCATCAAACGTCTCCCGTGGTATGTGCCCTTTCAAGTACAGGAACCTGATGACTGCTCTGCATTCAACTGGTTCCATTATCAGACGGTTATCCACATTAGCACCAGTAACATTGAAACTGTTAGGAGTTCAAAGCTACAAATTACCACATTACCTATGGAGAGATGTATCATTATACTTGTGCAATTTCATCCGCCTACAATAACCGGAAGTGGGTCAGGGGAAATCTTTAATGAGCGACCCTGGTACAAAGTTGCTCTCTTGCGGTGCAATCCTGTGCATATTTGCTAAGTTTGATAGGACATACTGCAAGGGAACATGTGTATCGTATTGCAGCCAGAGGTTTAACCTAGGTGAAATCTAGACACATAAAAACAGTTCTGAAAATGCTTTTTAAAGCACTTTTTTAAAAAAAAATAAATTCAATTTTCCATAAGGCTCACCATTGCCATATAGTGTCACATTGTATATTTCACTTAAAACACATTTAAAACGTTTTATTTGCAGCTGTATAGCTGAGTCCCTACTCTTGTCAATAACCACTTGCCTGATCAGCCTGTGGGGAGGACAAATCAGTTCCAAGTTTCAGGCAACCAGGCAGAAAAGCTGTGTAAAAAGTTAACAGGCAGGAGTGGGGAAATGAGGTCCACTCATACAACAGGCCACTTTACTCCACCCGCCCACCTGCTTCCACCCCTATACCTGGACTGGAGGATTGGGGAAACCCAGAAAAAGGGTTTCAGAGATGGTGGTGTAGGCACAGATGGGGAGGAAAAGATGGTAAAGTCTTGTCCAAGCAGATCTCATTCTCCACACACATACCTCACTTAGCGCAAATGTTGAATCCAAACCTTTAAATTATTGAATTGAAATTGACTCGAATTAAAAACTGCCCAAAGTTCCACAGCAAAAGGAACGTTATTCATTACTCAGAAATTATATTAACAATTTGCAGGTGTAATTCAGATATTTATTTATTTATTCAGTGTATTTGTTCAGTCTGTACATTGACTAAACCATGGTATTGCATTACATGTGAAGCAGCCCAGTGAGTTCTCCGGTCAGCTCTTTAAAAGCAGGTATTTGGTACTGTCAGAGTTGCCTCCAGGTCCCAGCTCACAGAGGACCAACGCTAGTCAGTAATAACGTATAAAAGTCTTTATTGAAGATTAGTTTCCATTTCCAAACCGCAGCGTGCAACTCTACGTCTTAGAACCTAGACCGGCGAAGCTCCATCTGAGTCTCCGCCTCCTACACACCAGTTTAAGACTCTAGCCTTACTCCACCTCTTCCGTTGTTCTTTCCTCCTCTGGGTCCTTCTGCCCCCTGGGGTTTCCTCCTTTCTGGACTCTTCTGACGCTGACCCCCCTGAGTCTTGCCCCTCCTTCCGGCGGGCTTTAGGACCTGGCTCCCTATCCGGGCTACCTGCTGTGCCGCTCGCCTGTACATTTGAACTTGGCGCGCGCGCCCAGCCGGTAACCTTCCTCTCGACCGTTCCCCCGCTCTCCGATGGAGGCGTGGCCAATCCTGACTCATCTCCTCTCGCTGGTGGTGAAAACTGGTCCCGATGCCTGGGACTCCTCCCCCCCACTGCGCTCTGGTGGGGAAGCTGGTCCTGATTTCCAACTGCTGCTCTGGGAGTCCCCGCTGGCCCCTTCCTTCTGGGGTGTCCCCCTTGGCACCCCCCCTTGCCCTGGCCATCGGCGCTCCCTTCTGTGAATCTTCCGATTCACTGGAGAGGCTCATGGAATCCCTCTGATCACTGTCACCGCCTACGCTCCCTTCGGATTCCTCCCCCTCGCTCTCCATTTCCTCCCTCTCCTGTGCCTCTGCTCCTGAGCCCCTGACAGGTACTAAAATTTTCCTTTGAATTTCAAATACCCATTTCAATGTTGAATATGGTAGAAGTGCTTGTATTTTTTGCGCAAGTGCCCCAAAGGCTATTACATAATTTGCTATGTTGCTGTAGTTGTTGTTAAAGTGCATTAATACCCCACCTTTTTCTCCAAGGATTTCAAGTTAGCATACGTGGTTCTCTCCCCTCATTTCATCCCCAGAACACTATGAGGAAGCTTAAGCTGAGACTGCTATCCCTGGAAACTGCTGGTGTGAACTGTTGAGTTGAGATAACATGACTTTGTCCCAAATTTAATTTTCTGTCTAAATCCTTCTCTTCCAGTTTATAAAATTCATCGCATTCAACAACTACAGGCAAATTTTATGAGGTCCAAATGACTTAACAGAACTGAAAAAATAAATCACAAAGGAACAGTGATACCAAAAGGCTTGTGCTCTCCACCCGCAACATTTTATTTGTTATTCTGGGCAAGAATTGTACTTCTCCATTACAGGCGGAACCCAAAATCCTCCTTGTGTGCAGTAGCTTTCTGACTTGCAATGTCCTTTTTTCTCTCTCACTTCTTCCTTGCTTCCTTTTTTCAGTTCTCTTTCAGCACTGCAGACTTTGAAACTGCTGAGCTAAACTTTCCATCCTGGCTAACTTTAGCAAGACCTGCGATATTTTGTGCCTGAGTAATACGTTGTCCAGGAAATATCTAGTAGCTAGAGAGCAAGACTACAGAGTGTTTGCTGGTATTTTTTAATTTTATTTTTAGCTTTATGAACAGGAGTGTGTGATTCTGAACTCATTTCTGTGGTTTATCTCTGTAGATCGTAGCATAAGTATAAATGCTGACATAACTTCAATGTGACGTGAGATTCTCCATCATGAATGAACCTTGCTTGGTACAAGCCTGATACCAGCCTCGTCTCAAAAACGTGCCCTGGATTTATTCAGAGAGAACATCCTGAACTCCACAAACCTTGTAAAATCAAGTTGCTAGCAAAGTCTATTCAAACTCCTGAATGGGGGCCATCAAGGTCATGGTGCAACAATAATAAGGCAGAGAGCAGACAAAGATGGCCAAGTTCAGTAAACGGCTCACGATCACAGTCCTTCACCCTTTTGTTAAGCAAACAGGGTGGCCAGGTTTTAGTCATTTTCTCACTAGGATGGGCAAGGTGAGAAAAGGGCACGAATTGTTCGTTTCAAAGCCCTCCTCCCCCACTTCCCTATTAGGAGGCATTAGCTAAATTAGCTAAATATTGTTTAAAACTCTAGATTCCCGGTAGGCAGCTGGCTCTGCTAGTTCAACAGATCGTACCCAGTGCTCTAAAGGACCAGCATATGTGCACTTAAGGACAGGTGTATTTTTCTGCCAGGCTCTAGTGTGGGTTTCTGTGGAAAAATGTATTTGAAAAACGTTAAGTATTTCTAAACAAAAAAATTCCTTCCAGTAGCACCTTAAAGACCAACTATGTTAGTTCTTGGTATGAGCTTTCGTGTGCATGCACACTTCTTCAGATACACTGAAACAGAAGTTACCAGACACTTCTATATAGTGAGAAGGTGGGGAGGGGTATTACTCAGAAGGGTGGTAGGAATGGGTGATTGGCAGATAGCTGTGATGAGCCTGTTGACGACTCTTAACGACTGCAATAGGTCTTACAGGAAAAAGCAAGGGGTGAGAAGGTGAAAAATGGCTTTGTCATGTATAATGAGATAAGAATCCAATGTCTTTGTTCAGACCAGGTCTCTCCATGGTTTTAAGTTTGGTAATAAGTTGCAATTCAGCAGCTTCTCTTTCCAGTCTATTTCTGAAATTCCTTTGTAGTAAAACAGCTACTTTGAGATCTTGTATAGAATGTCCTGGGAGATTGAAGTGTTCTCCTACTGGTTTCTCTGTCTTGTGATTCCTGATGTCAGATTTATGTCCGTTTATTCTTTGGCGTAAGGTTTGGCCTGTCTGTCCAATATAGAGAGCTGAAGGACACTGTTGGCATTTGATGGCATCCCCACCTTCTCACTATATAGAAGGGTCTGGTAACTTCTGTTTCAGTGTATCTGAAGAAGTGTGCATGCACACGAAAGCTCATACCAAGAACTAACATAGTTGGTCTTTAAGGTGCTACTGGAAGGAATTTTTTTGTTTTGACTATGGCAGACCAACATGGCTACCTATCTGTTAAGTATTTCTGTTACTCTTTAGATCAAGGTGTATTTGTATTTTGCGAGCTGCTGCCTGCTTAAATTGTAATTTTGCCTTCTGAAGTGTCACTTCTGTTTCATATAATAAACCAAGCTTTCTTTATTCCTTTGGTGTGAGAAATTATTGTGGGCATAAGTTAAAGGGTTAAGACATATTCATAACAAGGGCAGCAGCAAAAGATCCCAAACCCCTCCTTGGGTTGTGTATGAATCCACGTGAGTGCTTGGAGGAAGCAACCATTCTAAATTTTAAGAACATCCAGCTTCTAAATATATATATATTCAAAAACTTTCGTTCTACAGATGCATTTACAATAAGCAGTGGAGCTTGTAAACAATGCCATTTATGTTTGCAGGTCAAGCTGTTTAAAGGGCAACGAGAGATAAAATATGACCAAGTGAAGTCAGTTTTCACTTATTCCTCTTTTGTCTGTGTTGAAATGGCTCCATGTGCCGTGATTAAAAGGCATTTCCTGTGTTTGCATATGAAGCACAGCTGTGGAATGTGGTTCAGAAGACTTTTACAAAACTTAAAAGTTTTAGATTTTATATATTTATACATAATCTTGAATCTTCTGTCATTTGGCTGGAATTTACTTAAAAGTATCTAACGAACAAGTGCAAATGTACTGTAAGAAAACAAAACTGTAATGACATCAACAAGGGTGCTACAAATGCTAAGAATATAATTTGGGTGGGAAACATAGACAGTTTCAATAAGCACCTCTCTCTTAAACAACAGAAAGTAAGCACATAACTAAGGGGCCAAAACCAAATATTTTTTTGCAACAAAATTGTTGTTGGCATCTGTCTGTCTTGAGAGTCAGTGCAGTGTGCCTCTGGGGGTGAAGTCAAACCACTGTGGTGGCAGCACTGAAGTGACCTCATTGGGGTGCAATGTGTATGGAGGTCCAGGGCTGCCCAGATGGCAAGACTGCCCTCATGGCTGCACTGACGTGGTCCAAAGAAAAGGAAAGCAATAGATTTGGCACCAGCTTAGCTGCAGGAGTTGCCGGAAGGCGGCCTACAAGGTGCCATATAACTGTCTTAAGGATTGCAATCTGGATCTGTATAGAGCTTACCCCTTAGCTTTTTCTTCTCCCAAAGATATTCTGCAAGGCAGTGAAGGTTTAGGAAAAGAGTTTTCCTCCTCCTACATGGGCTACCTTCCCAGGTGGACAGGTCCCATCTATCCCTCACTTCTCTCTGCAGGACATAATGAAACCACCTGCTTGATCACTGGACCCACTATTGGTCTTGCTTCTCAATCTGCTGGAGCCTGTCTTCACATGCAGGGAAAGCCCCTAATTCACTGAGGGACTTCATTAAATGATCATCTTCTTCATAAGATAAACCCTTCCAGGAACAAATTCCACTGAGGATTCTGAAACCTCATGATATGACCTAAGAGAACCGGAAACAGCAGAAGTCAATACTGTATTTAATTTTCCATCTGCCCTGATATGCTCCATTATGCAGAAGCAGGCCTCCAGGCAAAGCTCTTGAGATGGTAAGAATTCCTGCAACCCACTTCTGAAAGAAGGCCAAACCTACTGGCTTGAGCAGTTCTGCAGAGAGAAGCAGGGAAAGAGAGCAATGACTGCCAAGATCATGATCTGAGGAAGAATCCAGAAAGAAGGATCCTTGCAGAGCCTTATGACAGACTGGGAGACCTAGATTCAGGCAGGTAGCCGTGTTGGTCTGATGCAGTCAAAATAAATTAAAAAATCGTCCAGTAGCACCTTAGAGACCAACTAAGGTTGTTCTGGGTATAAGCTGAAGAAGTGTGCATGCACATGAAAGCTTATACCCAGAACAAACTTAGTTGGTCTCTAAGGTGCTACTGGGCGATTTTTAAATTGTTTATTTATTAAGAGACCTAGTTTTGTTTTGCTTCAATTTCAGACCAATTCAAGCCACACTTCCCCCCTCTTATCCTCTAGGTTACATATGGAGCGAGTAGAGCACTTATGTTTTAAACTGGCAAACTTGAAGAGCCCTGAATGCCAAGCAGCAGACCGCTTCCCAATTTAAAACAAAAACAAATATTTGAGATGAACCTAGAATTGGGGAACAGCAATCCGCATCTGAAGATAAGAACCAAGAGAGATGAAGTTCAGAGTGCACAGAGAACAGGGATCTGGGCACCTATGCAATGTTTACCATGGTCCCCCAAGCCAACGCCAGAACAAATGTCATTGGCCCTTAAGGTATTAAATGTTACTACTTGCCAGTATAATTTACAACACTGGGGAAATGGGCATTTAACTGAAAAGATGAAAGGATAGAATCACACCTTTTCCTACACCCTCCATGGACAATGGTAGCTTTCCATTTAGTTCAAGGTGTTAGTCTCTTGGATCTCTATGGTTCTAACATGTGATCCAGTTGCAGGAAGCTTAACGAGGGTTAGATGCTTGTAAAGAGTTTAGGATTTGTGCTATTGACCTCAAAACATCTTCTTGCCATATGGATGATTTGATGTGTAGATGCTCCACAGTATTTATATATTTAAATTCAGAGGTTTCACATTGCAATCTCCCTTGGAAGTTCTTTTGTGCAAAGATGTCCATCTTAAGTTCAGTTAGACTCCCCTGAAAGGGTGAAATGTCCCCCCATGAGCTTTTCTGTATTGTCATTTCTTATGTGAGATGTATGCCCATTTATCCTTTTGCATTGAGACATGCCTCTCTGACCTATATAGAATGCAGAAGGCCATTGTTGCTTAATTAGACAGGCAGCCCAGTTCCAAGCATAGTTACTGAGAAATGTGTCTTGCCATTGGACTCTTAATGCACAACCATTGTGAACCCACACGATGGACTGCATAAACGCAGTAAACCAGCAGAGAGCCATCATTATTTTCTGTGTGTAAACTGAGAACGGTCTCTTACTCTAAATATTTTTAAAGTCTTTTAGGATTCATGTTCTCTTTATATAGTCCAGCATGAATCTTCCTGGAAAGCTTAAAAAAACACACCCCATGAATGTCTGCCAAAACTGTAATGAATACAAAGATGCTTTTATTGCCTTGCTGCACTGTAATACAACATAATGTCCAGAATTCGTGCCCAGAGCATATTTTTGTTAAAAGACCTGAAACTAGCAAAGCCAAATCATGTCAAAACATTAGCAACCTTTAAATAGGAGAAAAAAGGAGAAAGGGGCCTTTTTTATATACATTACGAACACAAAATGTTCTATAATCGCTCAATGCAATATCTCTATTTACAAAATCTCTCTCTCTCCCCATGTGGATTTGCCAAATTCCAGCATCAAGGAAATTATTACAACTGCTGAGATGCAGTAACTTTCAACACCAAGCAGCAAGTCCAAGCCATTGCTTATACCATAATACAAGTGTCATACATCTTTGGTTTTGGTGGCCACTTTGAATGTCTCCATTTGATAGAAACGTGTTATAAATAAATATAAACAGCTCCATAGCTACTGGAATTCCAAAGCCACATCCTGTCCTCATCAGTTTACTGCATGGAGATTTACAAGCAAGGAAGAAAGTGAGAACGAATTGCAGAAGACACGGGGTGTGTCCACATTTGAGCATTATGCAGCCATTAGCTACTTTCCCCACATTCAAATCAGACCTTATCAACTTTCCCCACATTCAAATCAGACCTGAGGAATCCACACCTGAACGTATTTGAATTTGTAAATGAGGAGCAACTTCCACTTTTCCTGTTCATACCAGTAGGTGTTTCCCTTTTTGTCCCTACCTTGAAATTTGTTGATTCTTTTATGCTGATTATATACTGACAGAGCATGCATGCAAACGGCTGCATGCACACCTTGTTTTTTAAAAACTCCCCAAACAGGAAGTGTGCAAAAGCAGAGTCAGGCAATTTGCTTGTGCATTTTTGTTTTTGTGCAAATCTTAGGGATAAAAAATGTGTGAGAGACACTCCAAAGGAAATGAAAACAGTTGAATTCACAGCACACACTTTTCAGATTGCTCCATAGTATCTGGTGTACAATTTTTTTAAAATGTGGCTTGCCTGTGCAGTGTTCTGCTTTTCTGCAAATCTGAGGGATCAAAATAAGTTAGGATCACTGCTGGAAAAGGAGAGAAAGCACTGGGGAGTATTGGACATGGAGTAGCAGGAAGTGACAATTGATCCACCCTCCCCAAAAATATTGAAACAGATAGTCTTTAACCCCAACCCCGATTTTCCCCAATTTACCAGATTATCCTCATATCCAGTTAACTCCAATTTACAGGAGAAAGCTTCGGGTTGTGTTGTCTGAGGGTGCCATGTGACTATGCAAATCAAATGGGAATGCAAACACAGTAAACTCTGGTGTGGACAAGCCCTATCAGGAAGTACACTTGGGGTGGAAACATCTTACAGTACCTGCAGGACTGTAGAGCAGAAAGTTGGCTTGCAGTAATCTGGCTGGTAATAAATAAGAATAAGAATAAGAATATCTGTTTTAGTTGTTTTATTATATGGTTTTTAATCACCTTGAAATTTATATGAAAGGCAATTCATAAAATTAATTAATAATAGTTTCCCTTCAAAAGTATTTATTATTTAAAAAGAAAGAAAAACCTGCCATTTCATGAGTTTCATTTTACCCAGTTGTTGCTGTCTCGCTTACATTGTTTGTAGTCTCCACATGATTTTCTTTCTTTACTTGGTAGTGTTAGACAATGACATATTATTAATAGTGAAATAGCAAGGACTACACATTGCCTGGTGTCTTGTTCAGAATGGTTTTGAAAAGCTAGGCTTCAAAGCATAATGACTGGCAGAGTATCTGCCATCCAATTTTGTGTCTAAATACAGAAGACATCTGGTTTAAATAAGAGACACTTCCACAAGGGTTTTTGTTTTTGCTGTTAATGAATGAGATCAACACACTTCAGAGAAAAAATACCACTGGTTAAATACTTAATAGCACATCATTAAAGCCATCCACAATGATGATGTTGACTACTATCACACACACACAAAACACACACTCCACAATCCCTTAAATTGCTGGCAACTTCATATATTTTAAAAGCTTTGATGTAGATCACAATCCCACAGGAAGAAATCTGAGCAAGTCCATGTCTGCAGAGTCAGCCAAAGCAGTAATTTTTTTGGCAGTAGCTGTCAGGTATTTTTCCTGTTGCATATTCAGTTGTAGGTAAGCGTACACATAGCATAGCATGGAATAAAACATACAGGAAGCCTGTGGCACCAATTGGCTAAACGACTGTGATTTCATGGAATTTTAATAAACAGTAACCAAATTTATACTCCAGCATCCCTGAAAAAAGGGATAGGTTTGACACTTTGGGGGGTGAGGAGTAGCTCACATAGACCCTAGTCTTTAGCATATGCGCTGCCGGGGTGCAAAGATCTTCCCAGCGCCCCCAAATTTAGTTTAGCTCCCAAATTAACTTTTATTATGCTTATGTCACTATTATCATTTGATAAATAGCACTCAAGCCTGTGTGGCTCCGAAAAGAGTTTGTGTGTGTGTGTTTTGTTTAAAACCAGCTTTTTTAAAGAAGACAAAGAATACATTGGGAGTTGGTGTAAAGACTCCACGCATGCGCTTACAGTCATAGGGAGGTGTCTGAAAGAGACGGGCGGGCATTGTGCGCATGCGTGGGAGAGCCCTCTCAGGCAGCCTTTCATTGTGGGGGGAACCTTATTTCTAGAGGAGCTAGAACGCACATATACAAGTTCTTCTTGGGAAGGTTCTGGAGCCTGTGTGCACTTCCGTCACTAGATAGGCGCGTTCTCTTTCTCTCTGTCTCTCCCTCTTTCCTGTCACTCCCCATCCAGCTGGCAGGCGGCGTGAGATCAGCCATGTCAAAGATGCCACTGACCCCGCTGCCGTGTAGCAGCTCAATACAATACGCTTAGGCGGCTTCAGCGGCGGGCTCCTGGTGCCCCCCAGAATTCGGCGCCTGGGTGCCCCGCACCCCTTGCACAGCCAGGTAAAGATGGCCCTGACCCTAGTGCAGAAAATTCTGGTACAAACAGGACAGACATCTTATTTCCCAATTAGTGCATGCACAGCATGATGTGAAAAGTCATAGCTAATTTACCAACTGGTTACATATGACACCTGCATATTATTTCCTTGGAAACAGAAGATGTCAAATTGTAGCTGAGGCATGTTACAATTCAAATTATGAAATACAAAGAAATGAAGGACCTAAGCAGGGCTTTGTTCACCTTAGTGGTTACCTTTGTGGAGGGAGCTGTAAAATACCCTGCACACAAACTGGATGGAAGCAGTGGTAGTGGGGAACCATACAGAGCAGCCTCCTGGTGATGGCAAGTTTGGGTGCAGCAGCCCTTAGGAACGGGGTGGCTGGGAGCAGGCACAAGAACGGTTCCCATTTGCTTTCTGTCCTTCAGTATCTTTGCAGCCACATTTCAAACATTATCTCAGCAAATATAGGAACGAGTACCTCTTCTCCGTTTTGGTTACAAGTAAAGCTGATGGTACTGAAAAGTGCTGCCCACTCCTATGCTTAACCTCCCAGCAAAAGCAAGTTCTGTATGCAGAATGCATTTTCACAGAAATGTCTAATTTTGCTTTTATCCCCATAAAAGGCACGGACAAGGGATGACTGAAAACCAGCGTGCAAAACTTGGGACTCTTCTTTGCAGACCCTTCTAAATATCTGCATTATAAAAGTTGAAACCAACAGGTAAATTAACTCTCAGATGCCGGGAATTGACGCTATACATACAGGGCTTCCAAGGAGTTTGCAGTAGCCATATAGACTGTTGAAACTACCATATGCATGACTGTAAAGCATGGTAGAAGAAAAATTCTAATCCATTGTTATGTATAACTCTTATGGAGCAGGTTACGCTTTCTTTCTTATAGAAAGTTCCATGAAGTATTTGACTAGCAGTTATTTCGGTACCTACTTTGATAAAGGGCATTAACCACAAATAGGTTATATACCATTTAGATCAGGATTCAAAACACTGCTTCAGCAGGCATGAGCCCAGCGGACCAAATAGAAATCTGACTTCAATGCCATGTCAAAACCTTTTTCTTTTTCTTTCTTTTTTGGTAAACACACCATTTCAAAAACAGCTTGTGATGTGGTACAAAATAGGGATTATAATTTAATAGACATAAATCTAAAGTGCTTGTGTGCATGTAGCAAAGTTCATAGTTCTTTAAATCCTGGATCATAATCTTTAACCTGCATCCAAATGCCAACTTGGCCAGATTGGTTCAGTTGGGCATCCTTGCAATGACAAATATACTAGATCACGTTTTGGGCCGTGAAAGCAAAGTGGCCTGCTTAATTCCTCTATAAAGCTCAGTGTGTGTGACGGAGATATTCGTTCCCTCAGCTCCTGCTGCTCACAATCATACTGTCCCATAACATTTAATGTGGAGTAATATCCAACAATTTATCTTTAAATTAGTGGCTCTAACAATATATTCTAGTAATGTGTTCCAGATTGTGAAATGCTTCCTAACTCTCTCCCTACCAACTACAAGGCACAAATTATGCCCCTTTGTTTAGTTATTCAGTGAAATTGAAGTAATGTAACATAGCTGCTCTCTCACCTCAAGTTCAATAGAAGCCATGGTCTTTGGGTCTTAGTACTATGTTATAGAACTTACCAATACTTATCCAAGGGTGCCTCCAGTCTGCAAGGGTGATTGGAGCATTCTGCAACTTTAAGCAATCACAACTTTAGAGTTTGCATGCTTAAAGTGGATTAAAGAGTCCTAGCACAACCATCCCACTGGACTTTTTGCAGTTTTGAACGTGGCAGGAAAATGCGATTAAAAGCATGACACGAACTCTACAATTCTACGAAAATGCCTGACAGGAAGGTGTGTAAACACCCCATAAGCAAATCAGGATGGATGATCAAATGACTGCCTTGTGAATCAATTAGAATGAATTACCCATAGACACCAGGCGTAGACCAGTCACCGCATAAGCTTCGTGCAAGCAGATCAGGATGAATGCTGAATAAACAGGTTCTCTGTAGGAGCCCCATGGCAAATTAATATTTGTCAGCTGCAATAATTTTGCTTTAAGTGCAAGGGATCAGATGGCAGCCTTTTTAGTTCTAGCAAGAAATTAGTTCTTCATAAATTGAGGAAGTAGTTCAGTATGGGATAAGCAAGAGCCTAGTTGCTGTTGTTATTTCCAAAAATAAACAATGCCGTTTCATTCCAGATCGCTCATTAAACATCACTTAGGGTTGTGCTTTTTTTGTATATATGTTTTTTGGACAGTTGTTTACAGATTAGACAGAATTTCCTTCAGTATTTTCCATGTTTCAAAAGCTATGCTGGATACTAAGTACCAAAGTTTAAGTGAGAAAATAGCAGTATAATCTATGCTTAAACAGAATTTCAGTCAATCTGCACAGATATAGACTCTTTAGAAGTTCATGGAACTATGAACATTTAATGTAGGCACAAACATTAATGTATTAGAATACTTGAACAGACTTATCAGCTAAGTGGTGTTAAGTACCACAATTCATAAGTTTTATCTGTTCTCCTGTATCTATGAAGATACATTTAAGAATGATTTTTTTTTTTCATTCTGTGCTAAGGCCTACAAACATAACCTACCTTCTGTATCAGACAGCCTTTTGCTGAGCGATCCGACATGGCAAGACCTTGAATTCCTCCCACGGTATGCATGCAAGCCCTAACTCAAGAATCAGGTTAAATGTGCAGCTTAGATTCTGTCTCTTGAGCAAGGCTCTTATCTTAGGATAAAGCAGGGGTAGAGATCCTGTGTTGCCCTATACATGTGGTTGGACTACAACTTACATCAGCCCTAGTCAGCATGAGCCATGGCCAAGGATGATGGTAACTGTAGTCTAAACATCAGGAGAGGGACAGGATGAAAAAGAATTGTTCTATGCAAACAAACAAACAAACAAACAAACAAACAAACAAACAAACAGTTCCATTCTGTCTAACTAATACTCCAGTGGAACATATTACATTAATTACATTCATATTAGGCGCAAACACTAAGAATGCTACTAAAAATATATGTAGACTCCCAATACACTGGAAAGCGGTTCTGTAAAGGCTACAATGTTATAGGGAAAACATAAGTAAGAATGCAGAATAAATCAGATTTTGCTTTATTGAAAAATTGAAGGATGTCAATTAAAAACCTTGGCTAAGGTCATTGCATGCATGTGGGATAGCATCGTGCTCCTTTCATCAGGATTCCACATCCCAGTATAATGTAGCATCAAAACTTTTGGGTGCCAGAAAAACCCACTCAGCTGTGCTGGTGAAATATTTGAGAATACAACCATTAGTGGTCAAAGAAGAAAACTCACAAATTACAACTCTCTGGCCTAAAAAACCCCTTGAAGTATCTTGTGGCTGGAGTAAAATTGAAAACGATTTAGTTTTGAAGGAAAAAAAGTTTCCTATAAAAAAACTGTTCCACCTTGGTATGTTAACCTAGAACTTTTACTTTTAGTGGTTTCTGCATCTTCAATTCATGCACTTGCTAAAAACTGCATGGTAAGGCCCTTAAGATAAGACCAAGTGAGGTATACTATTGAAACCAAATACAGACTTGGGAAACACATTTATGTAACATGCATCACTCCTGAAATACATTATATTTCATTACTTTTCTGATTACTGTTACATTCATGTTGCAAAACAGAACCAGAGGATAAAATTCCTTTGGGAAGCAGTTGCCGGTCCACGTACAGCATGGATTCAATGATGAACAAAATGTTATTTAGCAGGAGTAGCATTTTTTTTAAAAAAGTAATTCTATCTTGTTGCTAATGCTGACACTCCTTGAAACAGTTTAGAAGAGCCACTGCTTGAGCTGCAAAAAGTCTCCTATTCAGTGTAAGTAACAAGACGATTGGTTTGCCCAGAAGAAAAAAACACTTAACAGTCTCAGAGAACACATGAAGCATTTTCAAATTGTTCTAAATCTGTAATGTGGGACTTTTGTCACATCCACTTCTTATTCAGGGTTAATATTTTTCTAGAATTGGTGTCTACTGAAACGCAAGTCTATTTTGTTTATTCATTGGAGCGGACTATTTATCCAAGTGGAGTGCTTCAGTGCATTCAGAGATGAAACATCTGCACCCCCTAGCTGTAGTAGGTAACACACACAGTTATTGTATCTAACTTACATTCGTTTTCAACTCAAAATTTATTGAGGCAGTTGTGTCAGTGTATCCACAAAATAAGTGAGAAATAACCCAAGTATACCTTTTGAACAACTTCATGATTTATCCCAGTAATACTCGGTGCACAAACAACCCAGCCTCTGTACAGGTTTGTCACATGCAAGCCACCCCAAAATACAAAAAAAACAAACAAAAAACCCCCAAAACATTTTAACTAAGAATAAGCCACAGCTCAGTATACTTGTTTCAACTGCATTTCTGTTAACCAAATGGCACATTGAGGAATTTCTAAAATAAGGTATTTTAACAATCTGGTTAAAAAAATTCTTGGGCTAAATATTTCTAGATTTAAAAAACATCCCCAATTTTTTTTTAACACTCAGTTACTATACAACTTATAGGAACCGTCAAGTAGGTATACAAGGTTGTCAACCAAAATATTTACATACTGAGTAACAGAAAGCAAAATAATTCAGGTTTCTAGTGACAAAAGGTATTGAAGAATTAAGGCTCTTTGTATAGTTATGTCACTTTACATAGTAGCCAACTTTGGAAGTGTCAGTCTTTCACATTCTTGTCAATCTACTGCAAATATAGCAGCAGAGCATATTAAGCATTATTTTGAATAATTACATTGCTACTTCTATCTCTGAGCATGCTTTTGCAACATTGTAGTTAGGTACAAACTTTTATGTAAAAGTACAAGTATGACTGCTTAAGCACCATACTTTGGAAAAAACTGCTTCCCCAAAATCAAATGCAATTTTTTTCACTTCAAGCAAACAAGATCTGGAAAGATTTAATATGCTCCTGAATGTGGTTAACAAGTGTTTGCTCAAGTATTGCAGATAGCACTGTTTTTCAGCAAAGACTGAAATATTTATACCAGACTTCAGTTTCTTCAAACATATGGGGAAAAATAATTTGTGGAAAAAAAGCTATTTCCATGAGTATGTCTTCTGAATGATGGCTTTGTGGTTAATGAAGAAAACACTGTCTTCTTTGATGTAATGTTTGGTCCACAGCCAAAACGTCAGGATTTACTGTTCAACTAAAAGCATCTTTAATGTCATTTTTCTTAAAATCTGTGATGTAAAACACTGAAGACAAAAAAAATGGAATGGTAATCTAAGAATCAGGTTGTTAAATATTTCTTCCTAACATACCAACATTTGTAGTCAGAACTGTCTTTATTGACTTTATTTTAAATTTTGTACATAAAGAAAACATGTTCATATCAATCATGAACACAAAACTTAAAAAGGCATAACTAGAAGACATTTGTGTCCTTCACCAAAGCAAATGCTGTGCTAAAGGTTCCAAACATTTTCAATTTTCAAAATAAATATTCTCTCTCCTCCCTCCCCCTGCCAATGTCTATATTCCAGGCTTCAGAATAATCACTGGAAATTGAAACCTATCTTGAAATCACACTTCTAAACAGAGTCCCAGCTCACTGTGTTTGGTAACTTGCCATACCATATCCAGCCTGATTGGGTATTACAGGAGCTGCTTGTCCCTGGGCAGGCTGGGCACCAAATCCACTCATCCAGGCTGCAGATGGTGTTTGACTTGATTTTAAAATAAGAAAAGAAAAGAAAAAGGAATGAATTATTTACTGGGGGAAATCGGGCATGTTGTATTTTGCTGAGAGATGCTAAAATGTTGTAACATGACTTGGGAATTCAAAATATATTTTGGTTAAATCAATATAGTTTCTCTTTGTAAATAATTACATTTAAAAATACTGACTTTATTACTATGCATACATTCAGACCTAATGACAGCAAATAAAAAACTGAGTGTCAGGTTCGTTGTGTTCTCTTCCTACCTCCCGGTCCATAGACAAACTATAGTTTGAACAAACCAAAGTTCATTTTTTAAATGAAAATTGCAGGGTGTGTGAACCCAAGGCTCACAACTGCTGATTTACATAGAACAACAGTAGTTAGTACTGAAGACAAACACATCGCCCTCATGTCCCCCATTTCATCAAGGTTGAAAATTAGCATTAATATAAAGTATGAGAGGTGAGTTTAGAGACAGTAGATTTCCTTCACCAAGAACAAAACTGATGCTAAGTAAGGCACAGGCAACGATTCCAGATCAGAGTTTAAACTGTCTTAGAAAAGTGTCTGCCAACAGTAATTTTAGTGAAACGAATTACTTACTCCACACCAAATCCCTGTTGATTCCACGCTTGTCCATACATTCCATAAGATGGCACTTGCCATCCATTGGCCACATACTGTCCATACTGCTGTGGATTCCCATACACTTGGCTCCAATGTCCCCACTGACTGTAATCCACCTAGGGATTAAAAAAAGGATTAAGATTTAAATAAACTTGAAGCAACAGAGTGCACACTGAGTATATAAATAGACACAGACTCCATCAACTAAAATTAGCAATTTAGTGGCAAGTAATTTAAGACCTATATACACATTCAGCAAACTGGGCAAAGTACACACACTGTGGGGCAGGTTAACTGCAACCTTCCACTTTGATAGGACAGTTTGCAAATGGTGCAGTCACCTCTAGATTTCAGGCACTAACTTCAATCACTTAGAGAGATACATGCAGAGGCTGTAGGAAACACTATACAAACAATCCAATTACCTGTTGGAAGTTTTTACTTATATCTGGCGATTCTTTACCCCAATAGCATTTAACAACATGGCCTTCAATTGTAGTTCCATTTACTGAAACAATGGCATGTGCTGCACTTTCATGAGTTGAAAACCTATGAAACAAAACATGAAGTCAGATTTTACCAACATATGTGCAGAAATGGCGCAGTTAACATGTACTATTGTCTACAGAAGCATTCGCCAACCAGGTGCCCACCAGATGTTTCAGACAACAGCTCCTAACCCATAAATTCCAGCAGAGATGTGACCCAAACTATATGGACACCAGGCCGGCAAAAGCTGCTCTGTATTTTGCTGCATGAAAGTGCAGAGAATGACGTAAGAAGAATAAACTTCTTTGCTTGCAAAAATGATAGCTATTAATAATCAATCAAACACAAATAAATCAGGCATGCCCCTTTCCAGATGAACTTACAAACTTAAATTTCAACAGAAAATAAAAGTCCAATGGCAGATAAGGCAGAACCTCAGCATTCAGGGATTTAGTGATTTAACTGTTCAAGAACCTCCAACATAGATGTCCTAAACTCTAAAAAATATATGCAGAGCACCACCCACACCATTCAACATGTTATCACTTCTTTTGACAAAAACAGGTTACTTCTAAATGCAACTCCAAGTCTTCTTTTAAAGGTTCAATTCTTCCTTTCTCTTTAAGGACAGTAGATTTTGGGTAACATTTTCATGTTTTATTCTGTAAATAAATTGCTACTTTAAGACATAAATAAATAATAATAATTGTCCTACCTCACAAATGAGTAGCCTTTTCCTGGAAAAGCTCTTGTTTCCATAATCTGTCCAAAAGGTGAAAATGTCTGTCTCATCAACTGATCTAAAGGTAGTAACATTTTCTGTTAGAAATTTTTATGATTAATGGCTTCAATAAATTTCTTATAAAGAGAAATGCGATCCCTACCTGTTAATCCAGAGGCAATTCCTCCGCAGTAGACTGTACAGTTTTTAGGGCTTGACTGATTTACTACATCTTCAAATCTCAGTTGTTTTGTGCTATCTGAAAGACAAATGACACTTTAAATAATTGCTTTTCAGTTATCTTTCCATTTCATAACAATGAAATGATTCACATTTACCAATACACCCCAGCTGACCTCCTGTTATTCACTTACTTTCTTGTGTACTTTTAGGGGCAGGCGGTTTCCGTGTTGCCCAGTTAGTTCTGATTTGTCGACCTCCTAACCACTGGCCACCCATATGCACAATTGCATTTTCTGCATCCTGACAAAGCAAAACAGATTCTGTTTTCAGAACCAAAACACCTGCAAATCTAAAACTTTGTACATACATAGTCCAAGAAGCTCTGATTACTGAAAAAGTATTGTACAGGTGTGCTCTATTGCTACTTTACACACTTTTAAAAATCACTAGATACCAATAGAGAGATGCTTCATTCTCTTTCACTGATAGGGGTGTCAGAATTGCTAAATTGCTTCCTTAATAGACAGAGCACTCAAATTTTGTGCACACAGGTCCAAGCAAACATAAATTCCACTCATAAAATGAAGCATTTCTGCCTCCACAGAACAGTATTCCTTATAGCAGAAGAAAGTTGGGCCACGTCTCTGCACAGTGGTACCTCTACTTACGTGCCACTCTTGTTACGTATCCTCCAGGATACACACACAGCAAACCCGTAAGTATATTTCTGGGCTTCTCCCCGTGCACATGCGCAGTAGTGCTCTATCACACTACGTTTGTGCGCAGAAAATGCACCTCCGGTTGCAGAAATCTTGGGATCTGATTGGAGCTCCGGAATGGATCCCAACTGCAACCAGAGGTACCACTGTACTAGAATTAAAGGATTTGGAAAGTTGCCCTTCACGTGCCTTTTTATATTAATACCTCAAACACATTCAGTGTCAACAAGTGGCAAAGTTTCTGACTGCTTACCAATTTATTATAAAACGATACAAAGCCATATCCTTTAGATTTTCCTGTTGCCATATCTTTAACTACCCGTGCATCCCTGGGAAGAGAAGCACAGTTATATGAGGAAAACATTAAATATTTTCAAAATAAAAACTAAAAGGAACCACACACACTGTATTGTGAGCATAATTTTCCCTATTATAAACTCAATAACCCCTATAACTATAACCATTCCTAAACTCTCCCTATTGCTTCTTTGCCTGTTAGAAAAAAGCAGTAGGACAAAAAATAACATGTAATAAACATGCAACCTATTCATATAACCTGCACTTTCTACAACTATGTTCAGATTTGAAATTTTAAAAAAGGAACAAAGTTTCCTTTTCTAATACTCTATCTGCTAGGGTCCTCTTCACTGTTCCATAAATTACTCTAACATTTCTAACTATTTTTACCATGCATTTTCTAAATAAATGCCCTCTGCCTAGTGATATAAAATATGAAATATTAAAAAATTGAAAAAGAGGAAAAAAATAGGAATTAAAAGGCATACATGGCCTGTTAACAGATTTCTTTATTTTTCTTGGTCAATTCTCTACCATCATTTTGGAGTTTGGGCAGCTGTAAATTTTGAAAAATTGACATTTTCAGAAATTTAAGAAAGGAGAATAAAACTAACAACAATGCTAAGCACACCAGTACGAAAACAACAAATTTTACACATAAATTTTAGTGAGTAAGTTAAAATGATTGGAAATATAGAACTGCACTGAATATAGAATGTTAAAATGTAAATACTAAGATATGTATATATAAATAATGTATAATAAGAATAAATAGAAATGAGAAAAAAATCTACAACTGAGTTCCAGTGTGCACAGTTCCTTGCAGTTAGCTTCAAGATCCTGTCCATTCTTATGAGCAATTCTGCAAAATAATCAGAATGCTATTACTTTTAATTGTGACTTGGACTTAAGAAAAACTGCAGGTCTCAGGTATAAATAAAGATTGAGAAATAGCAACCTGTATTCAACCTTTTTTATATTTGCTCGCAAACAGTACTACTTACCACATTGAGATAAAAAGCAAAGTAAACAAAATAGACAAAATAAGATTTACGTTTCAATTGAAAATATGTACAGATTGTATATAGAAAAGATTGTTTTTTTAAGCAGAAATATATTCCTGTAAAGTAACACAAGATGTTCAAGTTTTGTTTTGGTGTTGTTAAAAGGACAAAGAAAACAATAGAAGAAAACCTCTGAAGAAACTAGATTATGCAACAAAAGAGACAGACATGCTATAGCACTTAACAGGAACGCTTGCAATGTTTAAAATGTTCAATTAAAAAACTATAGTTATTTGGAAATCTATTCCCAATTTCTACTGTCTAAAAATAAAAGGTTGTTTTAGAAGGGCACACTTGTGCACCACTACAAACAAAAGCTGCTAAACTTACCAAAACGTTTGGTTTAATTTCCAAATGCATGAACTCTAAATATAACACCACTACTTGTCAAAATGATAAATGTACACTAGATTTTATTGCTTTCTACACTACCATATATAACTTGCCTGCAGTTCAACACTATCTACAAAATTATCAGATGAGTACGAAACCTTGATTTATCTAACACACAACTTTATGTAAATTCCAAGAACCAAAACATATATTCTTGCCAGCAATGTAACCCATTCACCACCAAACATACCAGCTGTTAAAAGCATGCAGCTTTCAATTGATTTGATGCAGAGACCTTGTTAATTTTTGTGGGGGGGATAACTGAATGCAAAGAAACCCACAAGATCACTGTACCCCACCCACTGCCCATTATCAAGAAGACTTTAAAGAAACAATCCGAGCAAAGTGAAAGACATTTAACTTGATGAACAAAATACAATCATGTATTATGACTTGTTCTGTATTAGTGAATTAAGATACAAACTAGGATACTTACGATATTTTACCAAAAGGAGCAAATGCTGACTTGATGTCTTCTGTTGTTATTTCTGGACTTAAATCTCCCACAAACACATGGAAGTGATCTGAGGGAAAGCAAAAACCAATTAAATATATTTCTCTTAACCAGCACTTTAGTTCTCAGCGTAGACAGGGGTGCAATTCAAACAATCTTGTGTTTAAACTTCCAAGTCACATCTGCACTTAACCAGTACTTAAACTTGTTCAGCCAAAGAGTATCTATGGAGATTATAAAACCGAAGTAATTCAGCTACTATATAAAATCAAATTGCAGTAAGTGCATGAGCTCAGCTCTACAGTCATACCTCGTGTTGCATTAGGTTCATGTTGCGTCTTTTCGGCTTGCGAACGCAGCAAACCCGGAAGTGTATACTTCCGGGTTTTGCCGCGCGTGCATAGAAGTGTTCTGCGCACTTTGCACATGCACAAAAGTGCTCTATCACGCTCCGCCAACAGCACCCCGTAACAAATCGTGTCTGCAACTAGAGGTACCACTGTGCTTTAATAGTTGATTTTGGTAGAATGGTTACAAGCATTACTTACTTGATGTATCTTTTTTCTGGCTACTTGGTGTTGTTGCCCAGTTAACCTTTACTTCCTGAAAAAAAGAAAAACATCAGTACAAACATAATTTTAGAATACATGCATAAATTCAATCAAGATACAGTCTTATTCTAATAATAACAGCAACCAATATTAATTTTCAAGGTACTTCTAAGTAAGAACATGGTCAAAAATGCTTGTCATGGATCATAAATTAACCTATTTTACTATGTGTTATTCTTTGTTTTCTTTCTTTTTTTTTTGCAACGTACCTTTCCCAAAATTTTTCTCCCATTCATAGCAGCTAATGCAGCAGCTGCATCCCTGTGTTCATAAAATTCCACAAAGCAATAAGGGTCATTGCTTGTATGCTGCAAAACAGAAAATCCAACAGAAGAGTTGACCCTTCTGCTATCGGGTTGCTGAGAAGAAAATCCAGGAAAATATATTACTTAAAGCTAGAAAAGGAAGTATTACTACACACGCTTATAAAGTAACCTTAAGAATGGTTGTCCATTGTTTCACACTGTCAGTTTAAGATATAACATTCTGCTGTGACCCTGAACTAGACAGCAGCACATAACAATGCTGCATGACCAGAGCAGCACACACTGATTTCTCTTCCCAATGGATAGTACTGATAGCAGAAATATTCTTGATCACCTGCTGAGGGGGAGGGAGGCATAGCTGAATCAGTCACAGGCCATTAGTGCTGTCAAAACTGTCATAGCCAGCTATCTATGTGGTGGGCATAAATACAGCACCTATCCAACAGAAGGACACTGAATGCACACAGTGTTTATCACACCTTTGCACACTTACGACTAGATCCAGAAAAAACCTGTGCACAAATATCTGTTTTGGCATAAAGATTGCCTTTACTAGATTGGGCTATGCAGCCTTTGCAATTTGCTCATTCATTCACATAATCTTTAAAAACTGAATTTCTCTGGAAGGAAAAAACTCTGCCTGATATCTGGGGTCAATTTCCTGTAGCTAGAGAGACAGAGTTGGTTATGCACATGTAGCACCTCAAGCACCGATATTTCCCAGGGTCCAGATTTTTTGGGGTGGATGAACCAATATTTGCAACTTTTACAAGGTAACAGAACCAAGATACAGACTAGAAGTTTGAACTTCTGGGTCTTACAGCAAAATATACTAACTTAGCAATCTGCAGATGGGGGGACAACAACAACAACAACAACAATAACAATACCCAGCCACTCTAAGCAGCTTACAGTATATATAAAACATAGTAAAATACAGCTGTAACTTGGATCCTGAAAGCCCTGGAACTCGGATGTTTTGATTCCTGAATGCCGCAAACCCGGAAGTGATTGTTCCGGTTTGCAAATTTTCTTTTGAAACCTGAACATCCGATGGAGCTTCCGATTCCTGCAGCCAATCAGAAGCCGCAATTTGGTTTTTGAATGTTTTGGAAGTCAAATGGACTTCACACACACACATCATATATCTGCCACCACCAGAAGACCTAAAATTGTAGAAAAGAGAGACACCTGCCAGCAGGATGGCCCTTGCACCACTGCAGACTCCCTGTCATGCCTGCAGGGAGTTTTGTCACTGGAGATGTCCCCAACAATAGGAAATGTGTTATACCTCAGCCCCTGGAATTGACAACTAGAGTACAGACAGCAGAAAGTAATTCCAAAATTCTGCTTGGGGCAACTCCAACAAATGTAGGGCTCAAAAATAAGGTCCACTCTGGGTAAGCTCACTGACACTGAATAACCAAACACACAATGGGACTAGCAAAAGTTGATCAAGACTAATTTCCATTTTATTATTTTCAATGAGATTTCAGTAATTTTTGCTGGATTATGTCCAGCGTTGTTTCAAGGTACTTATTAAAAGCAAACAATCTAGCAAGGGTTATTTGGGAAAACAATAAAATGGTTCATCAAAATGTAAAGTATGTTGCCATGTCAAAAGCACAGTCTTTTCCTGAAGCTATGAAAGCCAGAAATGAGGGTGTAAAATAGGAATGGCATACAGCACCTATCTTTTCTGGGTCCGAAAAGAGCCTGACTTTGATTCCTCTTTATTTTCAAGTGGCCTTTTAGTGAAACAAGATAAATATTCAGCAGTGGTGAAAAGCATTGGGGTGGGGGCACAGCAGGCAGCAAGAAACATCAGCAGAGTATCTAGGACCAACAATGCATATTGTACTGTATATATGATTTATATAGGTGTTTGCATGATAATGCTTTAAAATCCTTGACCTATTCTTTTTACAGCGTCACTCAGGGAAGAGAGATCTTGAACTTGCTCAGAGTCACACAACGAATCCCAGAACAGGCAAAGCTTAATATACTGCCTTTGTTTGTGAAGTTATGACTCTAACTGATGGAACATATTTTGATTATCCTGATGAAACAAGGATAGTAGTGATTATCAATATGGTACAAGAGATATCATGTATCCCAAGTATTTCAAATTAAAATGTTTAGCATACATACTTCAGATGCAACTATTATTGCATACAATAACTTACATCTGTTGTTTCCCAGACCTGAGAATATTTTACCTAAATCCTTTAAGGATTTAAATAAATCCTTAGTTATTAACTGCATGTTTTAATTGATTAAATATGAATTCATTTGCATACAATTGTTTCACAGAAAAGAACATCCTATATAGTTTATAGATAATCTATACAGTTATAAATAATCTATATAATTTATAGATAATGGACACCATTTTAAAAGAGGCATTTCCTCCTGAACAGGAGAAAACGGAAGATTGTGCCTCCCTCTGCACTTTATGTACTAAAAATTTAAAAAATAATATTTTAAAGATGTAGTGCATGTTTAAAAGGCACATTTCAAAAGATTTTTTGATTCAATTAATCAATCAATCACTAACTGCTGCAGCCCTAATAGAAATGTTTTAGGTAGCAGGATCAATAATTACTTGAATTTTAAAATGAAACAATATTGACATAGATTAGACTGAAAGAGTCTTACCTCTGTTATCATTTTACAGCTTTTGCAGGGTCCAATTTGGCTGAATAACTGAAGTATAAGTACTTCAGTCACATCTCTGGAAAGATTTCCTACATAGCTAGACAGACAAAAGAAAAGGTAATGTTAATCCCATCATTCATCTCAAAGGATAATCTGTGCAATTTATTGAAATATCAGATATCAATTGTGTAAGCAGAAAATATAGCACCTGTTAATAAATTTTATGAACACACTATTAAGTAGTCCACAGCTTTTAAAACTCTACTATGTATTCATCAAATACTGGTAAGTACTAACATTGTTGTCAGTGAAGTATCACAAGTATGCTGATCAGTTATGTTGCTTTTTGTTAGATAAACCCTAACCCAGAGTTGAGGAACCTGTGGCCCTCCAGATGATGATGGACTCCAACTCCAATGAACCATAGCCAGTATGGCCAATGGCCAGAGATGATGTGAGCTGGGGCTGAGTAAGATCTGGCCAGATACATGTTTCCCATGCCTGCCTTAATTCTTGTGGAGCACAGGAAAACTAGGCTACAGTTTCAGAGATGGGCAGTCATGGATGCTACCAGTACTTTCCCAAGTTTCTTTTTCAAAAGATACCTCCACAGAATCCAACAAATGAACCTCTAAAGGCCAAAATTCAAAAAGTTTGGCACAAGAATTTTAAAATGGAAATTAGTGCATGCACGGGAGTGCCATTTTCATTTCAAAAAGTCCTTGCATGCATCAGAGCCTGTAAGTTTTTTTATTTAACCCAATGAAATTTAAATAGTGTGCTGGTTCTGTATGGGCACCTTCCAAGGGGTAAACATTACTCAGAAAAAATTGGATATAGTCCCATTGAAAATAATGAACATAGTTATGACTAAGATCTACTCTAAGTAGGACTTAGGTGGATACAATCCTTCACTTCTGTTAGAAATAACTATACTTTCAGAGCAGGAAAGGGCTGACAATTTACAATCAAGCGATTCATATACTAAAATAAAACAGGTTTCTAAAAATAAAATTCAGCTTCATTTGAGAGGCAATGTGGTGTAATGCAGTGAGTGGTTGAAGCGGCCTTTCCCAATCTGGGATCAAAGTTAGATGACAATCCCCATTATCCCTAGCCAGCATGGCCGAAGGACAGAGATGGTGGCAGTTGGAGTCCAACAGCACCAAGGTCCAAGGTTTGGGAAGGCTGGGTTAAGTACTGACATAGGATCAAAGACAGATTCAAATCCCCAGGCAGCCATGAAGCTCAATGGGTGACCATGGGTAAGTCACCATATATCAACCTAAAGGATTCAGGGAGTGGGAACTATGTATGCTGCCTTGACCTCCTTTGAGTAAAGGCATGATGTAAAGAAATAATAAATGAAATGCTGCCAAGGGTTGAAAAGCCACATGCCATTTCCCAAGGGTTAAAAAGCTTTTTTCCATAACCACTGGTCATTAATGCAGCACTAAATAAGCTTATTCTAATAATACTACCTGTATGCTACTATTGCTCCTAATAAAAATCCATAGTAATAAGTCAAATAGCTTTCTTAATACCACTTTTAATCTACTTCTAAAGCAGCAATATCATCATATGTAGTGCAGAATATTACTGCAGATATGTCACTGGGGATCTCTTAGCCAAGGTTAGATGATCAGGAGTTGGCTTCTACCCTTCTCTAGAGCAACTTTCCACTCGCACCCAACTTAATTGCCATTAAAACATACATCAGCACTAGTTATTGTTAGTGCTAACCACAAACAGAAGTTGAAAGGAGATTACGGATCCTGGCAAAACTGTGGGTAATGCTACTGAGGTGGTTAACACTGGTTTCAAATATCTCTTAACCTCAATTAAATCAGGAATAGAAAATGTGCTCTACATTGGGTAAGGAAGCCCACTCTCAAGCACTGAACTACAGTTCAGAGATCCCCTGAATTAGGTCTACAGCAGGTGATAATAGCTGAATATTTGAGATTTCTCTGGGTCCAAATTAAACAACCTTTCCATAAAACTAGTCTGCCTTTAAATAATATGACAACCAGAAGCTAATGGCCTTATTGTCAGTTGTCAAAATGCTGTAGTGCAAATACTATATTATGTGTATCAAACAAGGCTGATCCTGCTCAACTATAATGTGATCGCTTCTACTAACTAGTACAAGAGTTTTTCTCATGATCCATGAAGCATCAATATTTTATGTGCATATACCATCAGTCTTTAGTAATCCTCAGTTCCGCAGCCCCTGCCAGCTGGGGTGGAAAGCAGGCAGCAGGCAGAAGCCCTACTCCATGCTTCAAATAGGTGAAGTAATCAGACTCAGATCAGACCCAATTCTGACCTGTGACAGCAGTGGGGATTGCATACAACTGAGGCAAGGCTATCTTCTGAAGGTGTCATCAGGGCCCTTATGTGGCTCAGCTAATATATACAATGCAAACTTTCAATTTGTATATAACTTTAAGCCTCAGTGTCCAATAAAAAGCTTATTAAGGGGGGTATGAATATATGGGCATGGGACAGTACTTGTGGATCAGGAAGGTACTTTGAATGGGTGCCCAAGAGGAGATCCTTTGCAACACCACAGGAAGTTCTATAACAGATGTGAGAAATCTTTGACTCTTCAGATGTTGTTGCACTACAACTCCCATCAGTCCCAGGAAGCATGGCTGGTGGCCAGGGGTTAAGGGAGTTGTATCTGGAGGGTCAAATGTTTCACATAACTGTTCTGTAAGATAAATGCCACTGACTTAAATCTAATTACAATATGATTTCAGTGACCAGCCTTGAGCAAATGACAATCAGCTGAGGGCCCGTCCCCCGTCAAGATTGGCCACTATTTGTAACACAGGGTCAGTAATACCAGCTCCCATTGTTCTTATGAAGTACCCTGAGAAATAGCAGAAACATTTTGATCATTTAGGAGGGAAAGCAATATATATGAAGTATTTACATATCTTCTCTGATACTTTTGAAAACTTTAAAAAAAAATCACGCACACAAGAAAGTGGAAGGCATATGGAAAATGAACAGAAAAAGTAAGGAGGCTATTCAATGCAGACTAATTTGCAAGCCTTACCCATGAATCACATATTGGCTTTTGAATGAATCCCTTCAACTGAGAAAAACAGTTGGTAACATGAAGCCAGCCTATAGAAGCTCAATGTCAGTTTTGATTTTTTTTAATTTATTTTTTTTAAAGAATACATTTAACAACTGGTGAAATGTCTATTCTGAATTAATATTGTAATCTTAAGGAACACTGTAATAGAATATTTGAAGCACACTAAATATTTTTCAAGCCATTTCCTATAAGAATACACAATTAACTTGGCAAAACCATAAATAATGAAATAAAGGCATATACTATACCTCTATAGGCTGTCTCCCTAATTCATGAGACATCACTTATGCTGCATTGACAGGCATAGTATAGAAACCTAGATAGATAACAGGAGTAGTTTATATTCTGACATATATAGGTTCCAATACTAGGTACTGTTGCTGCATGTAAAATAAAACATTTATACATCCTCCATCTAGTAGAAGGGAAAAATAATTCAAACTACATAACTAACTAAGGCTACAATTCTATGCACAGTTACCTCACTTGGAAGTGAACATTGTTAGGCTCAAACGCTGTACCTAAATACCTCTATGTAACTGGCATAATAAATCTTGTGTACTAGTGGTACATGTTACTTGTTATACAAGTATACAATTTATAACCAGCAAAATGAAACCTAGATTATTTGTGTAATACAGTGTCCTCTACATCAGAAAACAAACAAGAATTTGTTGGTAAACAATGTGAAAATTACTAAGACGATTAGGAAATGTTTCATTTGAAGAACAAGTTTACCATGTATAACAGCTAATAAATCTTAAAAGTGAAAGTCTTCACAGATTCCAGGCTTTTGTTTTTTACTAGAACCCCAAGGTACACCAGCCAGAACCTGGTTCAAAAAACATATGCCAGGATCCAGACTAGGGGCACAATCCAAACTCCCACCCCCTGCTGACAGGGCTTCACAGAGCAGTGGGGCTACTGCTGCACCTGAAAGCCCTGACACTCATGACAGCTGCAGCGGAAGGAGGTGGGCAGAATGATCCAAAATTGATCGCTCCACCTGCTCCAGTCTAGTGTAGTTATGTGGTCCAATGTGGTTATGAAATGACAATGAGACTGGCTCAGGGTGCTGGGTCAGTTCGGTTCCACCTCCATCCACAGAACATCATGCCAGTGGGAGGTACTGACAGTGGGCCTCCCAGCCAGCCAGCCAACTCATTCAATGGAGGACCAGCTCAGTCAGATGAGAGACATCTCTGCCTAATTCAAACTCACTCCAGGCCAGCAAACGAGACGTTTGAGTTGCTTTGTAAATTAGTTGAAAGTAGGTTCCATGGAAATCAATGGGACAAGTTAATCATGAATAAGTGGAATCACATTATTTCTATGGGAGCTTAAAGTCAACCAATTTAGTCTGGATCAAATTCATTAACTTAGAATTAAAGAATTCAGAGTACAGTAATTTCTTTTGAGTACTAGAATGGGACATAATTCACAATCCTTCAAAACAAAAATCCACTTCGCCTTTTTCATTTCAACAGAGAAGAGGGGTCATTTTGTTGTTGCTAATGTTAAAACCCCCGGAAAAGCTAGAAATCCTTGCCAACCCACTGCAAATCAGCCAGAGATCTACCAGCAGATGTAGCTCCACCTCCTGCCTACCCTGGTCAGTACTATCTTACCAATGGGAAATTACACAAATTGAAAATAAATTTTAAAACTAAATTAGGAAACAGAAACAGGAAACAGAAAAAAGAATTCACCTGCTCTCATCTCAATGTCATGCTGATATTATCCCAGCTCCAAGAAGGGGGGTGCTTAGCCCATGGTTCCCCAGATGTTGTTGAATTTGCCATGATGGCTGCAGTGGATCGGGCCACCAACATCTGGGGGCCCACAAGTTATCTACCCTGGCCCTAGAACCTCTTTCATGCCTCCTGCTGTCATGTAATGGACAGCTCTTAAAGATCTTACTTTTATTTGATTTACTGAATGACTTCTTGTTCTCTACTGGCACCTTTGACATTATGCATCTTGGACCCTTGTGTGCCCCTTGTTGTGGCAAGAAATCCCTGCCTAGATTATATGAGCCACTACATTTAAAGTGTTTATTAACTTTTTGGTCCAGTATTGTTAGGAACTGACTCCATGACTTGTATGTAGTCATGAAGGATTGTTAGGAATTGCACCTTTCTTTAAACTTGTGTCCCCAGATGTTGCTCAACTACAGCTCATAACATTCCTGACCATCAGCAAAGCTGGGTGGGGAGAATAGGACTTGTAATCCAACAACATCTGGAGACTGGAGGTTGAAGAACTCTGGATTACCTGACCCTAGGACATTCAAGCTTTGTAAGTTTTACACAGAAGTGTCCTAAGCACAAGGTTGTCTCTAAGACAACCAAGTATTAAATGGCAGTTTTCTATTTTAAATAACTTTTTATAAAAGATGACAAGACATTTCAATACATCATTCACAGGCATAAATCTTTTAGGCACCCACAGAACCAGATGCTTGATATTTTTCCAGCCCTGTTTCTCAGAAATTTGGATCCATCGGAAATTCTCCCTTACAGGGCAAAAAAAGATCAATGATTCGTCTACAAGGATTGCAAAGTAAATTAATGGCTTGCAAAAGTATAGCTCAGAGCATAACTATTATAGTTCATGAATTCTTTCAGAGCAGTTGACAAAAACTGTGCCAATTTTTAAATACAAAAGAACTCATTCATATTGCATTTTTTTATTCCTCTTACATCACATACGGAAATCCTAACTTTCTAGCAGAATGGAATTTGAACACAGTGCATACACCAGCTATATATATATATATATATATATATATGCTTTCGTAGATTTTCACGGGTACAGGAATGCAGGTTTTGGTGTCCTCGGGTGTCTTCCCGTGTAAAAGTTGGGGTGTCTAGGCGACGTTTCGACGAGGTCTCACTCGTCATCTTCAGGCTGGTGCTTTCGGCTTCTTGTTACTGGAACAGAGCTCTGTTCCAGTAACAAGAAGCCGAAAGCACCAGCCTGAAGATGACGAGTGAGACCTCGTCGAAACGTCGCCTAGACACCCCAACTTTTACACGGGAAGACACCCGAGGACACCAAAACCTGCATATATATATATATATATATATATCACTATTCTGCAAGGCTGTTGAATTAGGACTGGTAGCCATTATAGTGTTCCGTGAAACAGTACAAGGATGGCTGCACGTTTTCTCTCTACTTAAGGCCAGAAGACAGAATGTGAGCCAAAGGCAGACAGCTAACATAGCGTTGTACTCCAGTTTCTTAAGAAAGGAAACAGTGCAAAACTTTGGCAGCTGTGCACATATTCTTTTGGCACAGAAAACAGAGCAAACTGGTAAGACTTTATGGTGCTGATCCAGGTTTCCAATAAGTATGGCAGCTACAAGAGGGGAGAGTGAATAAGTACCTCTGTATGCTTTCTAACAATGTGCAGTTTAAAAAATGCTTTACTCAGAAGTAAATTCCACTGAATTTCAGTGAAACTTAAATTCAAATAAGTTTAAAGGATGAAGTTAACACCAACTGCAGTTGGGTTCTGGGTGCTTTTCCAGCTCTGATTTCCAGCTTTTCAATCTATTAGAAATACTCCTGCACAGGTGGGTGGATCAATTATATCATTGGGAATCCTGAAAAGCAAATTTGGTAAAATCTGACATAAATTTAGTTTTGCCAAACTTCTTGCTTGTTCTCATTGATAAAAACTTGATTAACTTGTAGCCAAGAAGAGAAAAATACCAAGCATCTGGTTATGCTCTAGTCTCACAAGCATGTGTGCACACAATCCTCTAGCATACAAAACCTTTTAATACTGACACTTCAAATGTTTATTCAACTTTTTTTAAAAAAAGATAACGCAGTGGACATTTGTCAACTGCCTGCTAGTTATATTTAGTATCCCACCACCCTGGCACATCCTGTCATTTCTCTCTTCTACTATGCACAAAAGTGACATTCTGAACTCAGGCTCTCAAGTCAGTTAAGATTGTTTCCTAAAGATTCAGAGTAACCAGAGTTGGTTTCAAGCATGCAATCAGAGTGGAGACAAAGTGGCCAAGTAAATAATGTTTGATTGACTTCTTAACTTTTGTGGACTGGGAAAAGGATGGGAAGACAGACATGCAAAAACTGTTCTGCATGAACCACAGCAGCTGAGTCATGATTTCCATACAGAAAGATTATACTCCCAACTCATTGTGACTGAAATTAAAACTACAATCTGTTTAATTACAATGAACATTTTGAAGCTAGCTTCAAAATCAGTACAGTACAAGAAAGCTAGGTATATACTACAAAAGCTGTCTTCCACTTCCAAGGATATGGTCCAGGACAGAAGTGATGAACATGTCCCATGTTCTTGTAAACACACTTGTACAATGTAAGATATAATCACAATCCTGAGGAACTCCAAACTTTAAAAAATATATACTTTCCCAGTGACCATGGTAGAAAGTTGTTTTAAAATATTAGAGAAAAAATGCTAAATGATTAGAGTAAGATTGCAAATTAGCTTTTTATTTTATCTTGTATTTTATCTTGTGAACTGCCCTGAGATCTTGTGATATTTTTATAAATAAATAAATAAAAGGTTGTCCATTATCTTCAATTTTTACTGTATAAAGCATCCAACATTTTTTCAAGAGCAACTAATTTTTTTACATTAGAGGATAACAACAATGTTCTCTATTTCCACAAGTAAGTTCAACAGTCAGATACAAGTTATGTATACTGTAAGTCTGCTTATTTTGTATTTATTTGCTTCCTTCCCCTACAACATGATGCTTCCAACATGGCTAACAGCACTAAACTTGCTAGCTCCTGAGCTTACTACCTCAAAATTTAAGTAGCACTGAACTAACGGCTTTTGCTTCATCAGTAGCTTACTTAAAATGCTTTAAGCATGTTTACATGCATTAGACAAAGAAGTGGTGACCTCATTTATACACTGATTGCTCAAAAAGCCCCACTACCAATGTTGCCTGGTTGTCACATTTTCCTCTCCTCTCACACTTCAGAGGTGGGATATGAGAGCTAAAACGAAAATCATTTACTTGATCACAATCAAAATACAGCAAACATTTTGTTTAGAACAATTATTCTGCAAAAAGGAGGGAAAGAGGGTTTGGCTTGCAATATGCCTCCTAGTACAGTGAGCATATGGTTCATAAGACACATTTTCTCTGTTTCATGAATACAAAAAGAATCTTATATTTCATGGAACATACATTTTTATCCCTCACTCAGGTTTTTGAATAATAAAGACATCCCTTTCACTTGACTATTCAGCTTTATTCTCTTGAATTCAGAATGCTGCCGCCGGCAATATTTTCTCCAATATATGCATCAGGTCTCCGGAGGATCTGATTACCCATATCTTCATCCACACCTCTCTACCTACTGACCTTTCTCCCCTTCTTGTTTTACTGGCCACGATTTCCGACACGGAAGCCTCACTGACCCAAGGCTCCCACCCCCCACATGCCTCACAGAACTCCAAACTCAACATATGTTAAACCCAGCCTGTTGACACGATTACAACAGCCCTAGTGTTCAGGATCCCACAGAAGAGCCCCGCGCCTCGTGGAGAGCGAGAGGTTTTGCTCTGTTCCGAATCACATCCTCTCCCAATTCCCTTTTGGCGAGAAGAGAATTCGTGACCCCTTGGCAGGAGGGCCCAGGACCCACATCCACGTAGGACTGACGTTACCCTGACAAGGGACCAAGGGCCTATGAGTTATGGAGCGGAAAACGTTTCCCCAAACCTTCCCGAGGTGGGGAAAGGATCCCCAGCCCCACAATTCCTGGCATGTCGCATAGAAAACCATTTTGGGTTGTAGCTCTGGCTCCAATGAACTGTCTTTCCCCTCAATAGCATGCTTATCTTTTTTTCCCACCCCCAAAAGACCCCCCAAATCCCCCTTTGGCTGAGGCATATCAACTCCTTCCCCATTAAAGGGATCTACTCGATCACCTCATAATTGCCTACCATTCCTCTCCCCCCCCCACCCGCTCGTTGCCACGACTCCCCTCCCCCTCGACCCTCTTCGGTCCCTCAAGAGGCGCCACCCCGTGCACGTTCCCGCCTGTCAGAGAGCCCTCCATCCCCCCCCCGCCCCCGGTCTGCCCATCTGCGCCCAGGTGCTCAACCCACCCACCCCAACCCCACTCACAGTGTCTTGGGCTGCCCGTCGTCTTCCATCGCGGCGAAGGAGGGCCGCTCGCAGACGGACCCAGGACACCGCGCGGAGGGGGGAGGGGACTACCGGTAGACTCCGACAACAGGGAAGGAGGGGTGGGGTGGTGGTGGGGCTTTTTGTAACGAAACGCGAGAGCTCCGCGGCCCCTCGTTTCACGTCCAGGCCCCCGGCAGAAGCAAAAGACTAGGACCGAGAGAAGGCGGGGGGGGGGGGGAAGAGGAGGAACCAGAGATCCACAAAATGGCCGCAGCCGCCAACCACTCAGGAAGCGGCGTAACACGCAGGCGCAGCAAAAACACTTCTCCGGCTTAGCTTTTCCCCCTCACGACCATAGAGAAAGACCGTCTAGAGCGGCGCGAGCGCGCCGAGTTCCGGTTGGGCGGAGGGAAGGCGGGGCTTCGGGGGGGGAAGGCGTCTATATTTTACACGTAAGAGGAATATACGATTAGGACGTTTTTTGCGTGCTAGGGAATGGAGCAGGGGCGGGCATTGCACTGAACTGAATACATACAGTACAGTTTAGAGGGCTTTTTTTTAATAGCCAATTGTAGATTAAAAAGAAAGAAAAAAGAATTGTATTTATCAGTCGCCCAATAACTTCGGTTCTCCGGGCGATTGTGTAAAACAATATATAAAATGACAGATCCTATAACTATATACTATATAACTGTATCGTAATAACACGGAACAACATCTTAACACATATTGCTATCAAATAATACAAAGCTTTAAAAATGAATAGCCAGGTACAAATCAAGCATAATTTCAAAAGATTGCAAATACAGAGCTGTGAAAATAAAAGTGCATTTGCGTGGCATTAGAATTATTTTGTTAAGTTATACCCCGCCTCCGCTAAGGAACTCAAGGTGGTGAACATGATTCTGACCCTCATTTCACCCTCACAGGTAGAATACACTGAGGCGGCATACGCTGCTAGTGCTGGTTTGTGGAGCTGTGTACACATGGCTAGCCACAATCCACTTTGATCCTGTAGTTTTTCGAGAAATACTGTGTTTTGATGCATTTCCTCCGAAGCCAGCTTCAATCTGATTTGAACAAAAACCATAGGAAGCCATTTACACCCACCCACTTGCATGGACAGACAGCAGTGACAGAACACACCCAACAAAACTGAAGTGTAAATTGGAAATGCATCTGCTGGGAGGGGAAATTACCTTGGTACGTTTTAAGCCAGTAATATGTATGCAACCTAAGAGATAGTGATTGGCCCAAATTCACCCCATCTGAACATGGGTCTCTCAGGTCATAATCCAAATAATTTAACAATTAAAGTGGGTTCAATGCAAACCTTTCCAGGGTGGCCATTCCATAATCAATAGGCCATAGCTGATAAAGCCTCCCCTTTTGCAACCACCTGCTGGATCTCATATTGAAGCAGCACTAGAGTGAGCTTTTCTGTAACCTGAACCACGATTTATGTGGGATCTCTTTTGCTCTGAGTTTTCAACATGGATGTGATTTAAGGTGAATACAGTATAGATGTTCTACTAAGTGGCTTAAAACAAATTGCATTCTGCAACATTGGTTTTTAGGGTAAAAAATGTGTGGTCAACTGCCTCCACCACACTACTGTTTGTGTTGCATCACTGTGCAGCTGTAGTTTTGGATAACAAGGAGGCTTTGCTTTTTATGCAGATGTCTGGTTGAAGACACATTTACCTGAATAAACTATTCAGATTCTGAACTGCGTTATGCTAGTGGGCAATATTATCGTGGCTCAGATAATTTCTCTCAGGGATATTCACTCTTGCTTTGAGACTCATGGTACCCCTGCCCGTATGGGTCAGTCGTGTCCGACTCTAGGGTTGCGTGCTCATCTCGCTCAAGAGGCCGTGAGCCGGCACCGTCCGAAGACACTTCCGGGTCATGTGGCCAGCGTGACGAAGCTGCAGCTGGCGAGCCAGCACCAGTGCAGCACACGGAAACACCGTTTACCTTCCCGCTATAAAGCAGTACCTATTTATCTACTTGCACTTAAGGGTGATTTCGAACTGCTAGGTGGGCAGGAGCTGGGACCGAACGACGGGAGCTCACCCCGCCGCGGGGATTCGAACTGCCGACCATGTGATCAGCAAGTCCTAGGCACTGAGGTTTTACCCACAGCGCCACCTGCGTCCCTTGAGACTCATGATTAAGAGACTATATTATGAAGAGAGAGAAAACCTGGATGCCTGTGTAATATAATGAGTGTAATGAAATGCAAATGCAATACAGAATTAATGTAATGCAAAATTATTTGCAGATCTCTGTACATTTTTTATGCTTTTTCCAACACAGATGGTTTTCATCTAGTATCTAGCATGTTTAGGCAGGGGAACCTTAGACCTGGGGGGACCAAGTGTAGCCAGCCAGCCAGGCCTCTTCAAAGCCAGCGAGGGTTATGGTATACCTGCACTCCCTCCTTGAGTACTTTTGCATGGCTTAATTGTGTCCCTGAACTGTGATAATGCATATTTCTTGCCTGGAGAGAGAATTATCTGTGGGAAAACCTCTGCATTTTAAATGGTTTGAATGTAGCCTACTGTACAAAGGCAAGAGTCACATCTGTTATGCTTCCGACTTTTGCCTTTGGTCACGGTCACCATGGTATGAAGGCCCTGGAAAGTTGCCCACAAGGGAATGTGGCCCTCGGGCTGAAAAGGTTCCTCACCTCAACAGAGCATTTTGCCTAGCATTTGTTAACATCTTTGCCTAGTCCACCACTGCAGGAAGAACCTCATGAGTAGACTCAGCGGACACCCAGCCATATGGTAGAACTGTCATGCCCTACTTTACCTTATCCATAGTGGGTTGCTCTTCTTCAGATGCTCAACCATGGTACCAGTGGAGCAGCTTTATTCCCCATACAGTGGTACTGGCAGCAAATGTGTATTTTGCCATGGAGACTGACTCTCACACCAATGGTCCAACTCCAAAATAAAAGGATTGGCACCTGAATATTTTACATGTGTGGAGTGCATGCATACAAGCATTGCACAACCTGCAAATATGTACGTTGACATGTGACAAATGTGGAATGTTTACTTTTCTGGCAACTTAAAAAAAAATTTTTTTATTCCTTGCTGATGAAAATCTCAGGCAAACTCTTTGGTTTCTTTTAATCCATAAGGTCATAAGAAAGGAATTGTGAACATTCAAAGATAAAATGATGGATGTTTTCTTATTTAATCTCTCCATCCTCCCCACTCCCAAAAAGCATTAGAAAAGTCTGTTATTTCAGCACCTTTCCCTCCCTACCCCCATCATTAAACTAGCTCTTTGATTAGCAGCACAACTTAATCGGGAACTATCTAGGACCTTTGCACGTAAGATAGTTACTGGAACATAAATAAACACAGTGTTCTTGCCAGCTTAAAAAAATGTCATCCTGACAATACTTCAGTTCCAAACCACCTAAAATGCAAACATAAACCTTGGATCTATGCTGGTGTCCCTACTTAATCACGGTATAAATCAGGACACTCTTTGGACACAGTCCCACGGAGTTAACCAGCATGTGATCTGCCAAAAAAGAGTCAGTAAAGTTTATTCATAGACAAGAAAATTTACTGCCTTCATGCTAACAAAGAAGGAGGGGGGGGGAGGAAACTCCTGGATCTTGCAAACACTTGTTTTGTTTGCTAAAAAGGTCTCAGGTTTCTCTACAAACAGTTAAACATGATAAGAGAAGAATTATAATCCTCTGTCTTGTTTAGTTAAACTAGTGGAACATGATTCCCCTGCAGAATGACCTAAGCAGAAACCTGTCCAGTTTTTAGCACCACTGCTGAAATTCTATGACTTTCTTCAGCAAACTGAGTTTGGGCCAAATTCAAAATTGTATAGTGATTAGGATTCTAAGGACCTTTACCATAACAATTTTTGCCAAAACAAATGTGCATGTCTTGTGCAGCTTTACTGAAAATTAACACACTTCTCCTGTTGTAATCATCCTTCACAAGGTCAGCTAATAGGCACAGCACTTGAAGGAAACACAGACAGACACAAAAACATGCACTCACACACAGCATAGACAGCCAGGTCACATTCCTCAGATAAGGGATCAGTAGGGAATGCCCTCCCCTTTATAACCCACAACTTTAATTACAAATTTATGCATATATTTAATAAAGGTTTGTGACAATATTTAATCAAATAACCCCATTGCCTCTGCCTCTTCATTGTGTTTGAATTGTTACTAGCCAGCCTCTCCACACGTATTTTTTGCTCTATAAGACACACTTTTTCCCTCCTAAAAAGTAAGGGGAAATGTGTGTGCGTCTTATGGAGCAAATGCAGGCTGTGCAGCTATCCCAGAAGCCAGAACAGCAAGAGGGATTGCTGCTTTTGCTGCGCAGCGATCCCTCTTGCTGTTCTGGCTTCTGGGATAGCCAATATTTTTTTTCTTGTTTTCCTCCCCCCAAAACTAGGTGTGTCTTATGGTCTGGTGCGTCTTATAGAGTGAAAAATACGGTGCCTGCATCAGTAATGTGTAGCTAAAATTTGTCAGATTTGTAAGGTTCTGCTGCCTGATCTCACAAAGGTAATTTTACTCATGGCAAGTGACCAAGTAACTGGCTAATGTAAACTTGCTCTACTTGCTGTGCAAAGTGACTATACCAGATGTATTTTTGCATTTTCTTGTTCCTTTTCTTCATTTTCCTTGTCTGTACGCCTTGCATCTAAAAAGAAAAAAAAAGCTGGATATATAGTCCAGCGTTTCCCAAACTTGGGTCTCCATCTGTTTTTGGACTACAACTCCCATCATCCCTAGCTAGCAGATCAGTGGGCAAGAATGATGGGAATTGTAGTTCAAAAACAGCTGGAGACCCAAGTTTGGAAAACTCTGATAGAAGAAGAAGAAGAGGAGGAGGAGGAGGAGGAGGAGGAGGAGGAGGAGGAGTTTGGATTTGATATCCTGCCTTTCACTCCCTTTAAGGAGTCTCAAAGCGGCTAACATTCTCCTTTCCCTTCCTCCCCCACAACAAACACTCTGCAAGGTGAGTGGGGCTGAGAGACTTCAAAGAAGTGGGACTGGCCCAAGGTCACCCAGCAGCTGCATGTGGAGGAGCGGAGACGCGAACCCAGTTCCCCAGATTACGAGACTACCACTCTTAACCATTACACCACACTCGCTCAGTATAGTCAGTTCTTTTGATGATTAAGGTTGAGAGAGAGAGAGGGAGAGAGAAACAAGCACTGACAGTATGATTGAGGGGAGAGAGAGAGACACTGCCACACTATATTGCCTTGTTTACATCAAAAGACAGCTGTAGTAACAGCACATTAAGCACTAAAAAAATCAATGGAGATGGAATTCACAGCTGAATGCTCAATTTTCTCTGGTCTATTATGTGCTTAATAAAACCACTTCCATGGCTGAGTTTATACAAGCATTTTTTAAATTAAAATTCTCAGTAGAACTGCAAAGGAGGAAGAGCTCTTGGAATTTCACCAAATGCTACAGAGATTTAAAAAAAAAAAAATACACATAGTATCTCTGTTATTTACAAATTGCCGAATACAAACACAGACGCAATTTACATACAATGCAGCACATATGATGACTATAGCTGTCAAGTGTTCTTTATTTGAAGGGACAGTCCCTTATTCCAGCGCCATGTCCCGCTGCTGTCCCTTATTGATAGATGTCCCTTAAATGTCCCTTAAATGATGTCCCTTAAATTTCAAAGGAAGCAGCTCCTCTCCTTCCCTGCCGGCCAGGGAGGAGGGAGGCACCAACTGTGTTGCTTGTCTGTGTTGCTCACCCAATAAGAAGTCTAAGAACGACTGGGGGGTGGAGCTTGCATGCCTTGTGTGTGGCTAGTTAATGCAAGCTGAGGAGTTTTTTGAATGCTGGACGCCATTTTGTTGCACGTGCTGCTGCAAACTTTGCAGTGCAAAGCCAGGCCGGGGAGCCATCTTAAGTTGAGGCTGCATAGGCCTTGTGGTGCATGTGATTCAGATTCTATTCAGTTGAACCTCTGGTTACAAAGTTGGTTGGACAGTGTTCTCGAAGCTACCAGCATGAGTTTGACCACACTGCAGGAGGACAGGAGGACTGGAGTGCCTGGAACAGGTGAGGCTGCAGGTCCCTTATTTTGGCTGCTGGTCCCTTATTTTCAAGGCTGCTGGTCCCTTATTTTCAAATCTGTAAGTTGACAGCTATGATGATGACCATGGAGTTATTTATTATACTGTAGTCTCCAGTTTAGCTCAAGTTTGGATATAACACATGTAGTGAATAATGCTTTATGCAGTAGTATATCTTGCACCCCACTGGCATAGCAAAACTGCCAAATCCTAAAGCATCTTAGCTGGAGGAACTCGAGTAAAGGATTGCATCCCTTACCTACCTCTCTGTAAAACAAAACTTGTAGAGGAATGACTTGTAGGCTTCTAAACAAAAGACTGGCAGGTGGCTGCATGCTACAATAGTTTTAAAAGATGGACTGTAACAAAAACATTTCAGGAAAAGACTACGAATATTATTATTTTTTGTTTCAGCCACAAGGTCTCCTACATAACACCAAATTACTCTTACTCTTGCATAGGCAAACTTCAGCCCTCCAGATGTTTGGGACTACAATTCCCATCATCCCTAGCTAACAAGACATAGGGATGATGGGAATTGTAGTCCCATCTGGAGGGCTGGAGTTTGCCTATGCCTGGTTTAACCTCTGGTTTGCTAGTAAAGCTGAATTACCATGTCACAAAATAATGCATTTTTAAAAAGTGTGTCACCAACATAAAAAGTTTGGAAAGCTCTGGTAGAAACAGTATACCGTATTTTTCGCTCTATAGGACGCACTTTTTCCCCTCCAAAAATGAAGGGGAAATGTGGGGCGAATGCAGGCTTTCACTGAAGCCTGGAGAGCGAGAGGCATCGGTGCGCACCGACCCCTCTCGCTCTCCAGGCTTCAAGAAGCTATCCGCAAGCCTTGCGAGCCCGGGGGAGGTCCCGCCGGGAGCGCGAGGCTTGGGGCGGCAGCCTGCATCCCGAAGCACAGGGCGCCTTCCGGAGGGCGCCCTGTGCTTTGGGAAGGTGTCCGCAAGCCTCCCGCGCCCTGCGGGAGGTCCTGCCAGGCTCGCAAGGCTTGCAGGCAGCAGCCTGTTCTGGGGGCTGGGGTCAGGGGAAGCTCGGGCTTTTTTTTCTTTATTCCCCCCCCCAAAAAAACTAGGTGCGTCATATGGGGCGGTGCGTCCCATGGGGCGAAAAATACGGTACTTTTGATTAGTGATAACCACATAACCTCTTGTAAGGAGTTATCTACTTAGGAATGGGTATCAGCCACTAAAAGTTCAATACTATAATGTATAACTATGGCAATAGTGCAGCAAGCTGAGGTGCAAGAAATCCATTGCATAAACTTCTACCTCCTTTCACTGTATAACTTTGTCATCCTCTCATTTGCAAATATAAATGTAAACAAAACCACATAAAACTCATTCTGGAGGTGTTAAGCCAGGGTATGATCACCTAAAATGTCACTCCTTCACTTCCCCATTTTCCCACAATACCTAATCAAGAAGTTTCAGTGCCCTGAGGCACCTGCCAGAAAAAGCAACAAATACTGGTAAATAAAAACCTCCCACTACCCAAACAAACAAACCCTGGATGGCAGAATGAAGATACATTTTGAAAAGCCTTTTATCAGACATTCAGTAAAAAAATCCTCCTGACCAGCAGTACTGGAACACTTATAATCAGTGATGCTGCTTCTTTTTTTAAAAAAGTGTGTTAGTACAGTACAGTGGTACCTCAGGTTACATATGCTTCAGGTTACAGACTCCACTAACCCAGAAATAGTGCTTCAAGGTTAAGAACTTTGGTTCAGGATGAGAGCAGAAATCGTGCTCCGGTGGCAGCAGGAGGCCCCATTAGCTAAAGTGGTGCGTCAGGTTAAGAACAGTTTCAGGTTAATAACAGACCTCCAAAACGAATTAAGTACTTAACCCGAGGTACCACTGTACTCACCATGAAGTTATTACAGTGCCACACTTTTAACATGGGGGGGGGGAGCTGCAGGTACTGCATACACGAGTACCCCCAGAAAAAGCACTGCTTATAACACCGCAATCAGACTGGAGTAGTAGTCTTTGTATTTAATTTTTAAGCCAAATTTATCATTCCCAGCATCACATGAGAAGGACAGGTAGGTATTAAGCCCTCCTCAATTGGCAGAAGCCCTACTTTCTTTTCTTTTCTCTTCACCTTTCTTCTGGTTTCAAGCCTGGCCAGGTCCCATTTTTCTCTTCTTTTCTTCTTGGCTGTGACATCTCAAAATCTTAGATTCCCCCTTCCTCGTGACCCAGTGCCCCCAAGTACTGCTCCTTTGCAGAAAAAATATTCTCGGGTCATTCTCTGGCCACGCCTCAATCGTCCACTTGTTAATTCTTGCCCTAAACAGTTTCCGGAGCTCCACAAAATCACTACCTCAGCCTTCTTCCTCTGACCTCCACTTTACTTTCTAAAGCAAGTGGCCCTATTTTCCTCCTTTCCTCACAGACCAACAATCCCTTTTTCTCCTAGCTTCGGCCAGCATCTTGCCCAGCTCCCTGCTTCATTTTCCCTAGCCCATTTTACAACTTCTTGGCTTCACTATGTATTAAAACGTTATGCTTCTTTTAGAAGAAGTAGCTTGAATGATTAGTGATCAGGCCTTAATTCCACCCATATTAGATTAACTGTAGCATGTTTCTCATGGGGTTGCTGTAAAGCACTGTAAAGTATGCCAAACATATAACCTCTATTCCTCCAACTGCACTGCTTGCCAGTTTGTTTCCGAGTCCAGTGCTGATCTTAACTAGGTTTAATGAGGCCCTTGAGTTCTGAAAAACATCCCAGCCTCTGCTATACAGTTAGTCAACATTTATTTGTTCTCTTGAGTTTGCAGCTGACCATGCCAAGTTGTGAAGCTCATCATTATTTTTCACTTTCAGATGTGATCTTTCTCCACCTCCCAAATTCCTTTGTTGTACAGCCAGACTGCAGGGTTTTCACATCTCTTCAATGTATCTGGCCAGGTAAACAATCCGAGGTATTTATTGTACTTTCTGAAGTTCATTGTCACTATGTGTGATTATGTAAAATGTTATGGAAACTAATTGTTCTATTTATCCCTGGTCTAGAATGTAGGGCCAAGGTTGCCTGGAAACGAACATCCTGTGGTTCTAATGGGAAACCACTACCATTAGTTAATTGGATTTATGATGTCAGCATTCTCATATTGCTAGCTAGTCTTGGGGTGTGGGAGGGAAAGTAGCTTGTTTGTTCTACAGATGGAATCAAGCGTGCTTTCTCACTAAAGCAGACAGGAAAGGCATGGTCTTCACTAAAGAGCTGCAGCTGTTTTCCTGAGTCAGAGCCATCATGGCTCCTTGCCCAAAATCTGGGCCAGGCAGTATGGAGTGTGCTGCGTGACATGGATTTATGAACTTTTCGCAATGCAGGAACATAAACATTGCCTTGCTGGGTAAGACCCGTGCTCAGCGACTTACCTCCCAGGCTGCCCCGAGGATGATCGAGAGGCAACGACTGTAAATAAATGTGCGCCCTGAAAGCACCACAGAATAAGAACTGAAAGGTCTGGCGCTTGAAGCGGATACCTTAAGAAAATGTGCTTGGCAATGCAGCATAAAACTAGCAGCGCACTTGTTGCGCGTTAGGATCTTTTGGCCACCCTGCCATACCTTTCAGGGTGTGTTCATAAAGCACAGCAAAGGGGGCAGCCTTTCCGTGCCTGTTCAGGAACAAACGCGTGGTTAGTTACTCCGGATCACTGAAGCAACTGGGGAGTTCAACACTACGAGGGGCGCGCGCGCGCGCAATGCGTTGGACGACCTGCTTCCAACCTCGGAAGGAGCCCAATTCAATGAATCAGCATGCTCAAGCGAGCGTTGCTCGAAACCGCCGCCCAGCAGGCGGAGCGAAGCCGGCCGCTCGCCTTGGCGAGGAATAGCGCAATGACAGCAGCAGCAGCAGCAGCGAGGGAGAGCGACTCCAGGAGGAGCTCTCGGCCCGGCTACCCGAAGGTGCGAGAGGCGCCCAGAAGTTTCCAGCGGGGCAGCTGCCCTGCGTCTCTCCTCCTCCTCCTCCTGTTTGGCTCGGAGCGGCTATTTCCAGACACTTCCACCCCCTTCGGTGTCCCCTCCCTCCTCGCCATCGAGCGATAAAGGTGCCCAGCCGGCCGGGGCCGCCTCGCTTGACTCTCCAGCGCGTGGCCCAGCGGGCGCCTGCGCTACTCCTCGCTCTCTCTCCGGCGCTTCCAGTCTCTCTCGCGCTCGCTCTCCGTCCGGCGCGCAGCAGCAGCAGCAGCATGAGCGCGGCCGCTCAGCCCCCCGCCATGGTCCACCTGGAGGCCGGCGCGGGCGAGCGGGAGCCCCTGCCTCCGGGCTGGGAGGTGAAGGTGGACCCGCAGACCGGCTGGCCTTTCTTCGTGGATCACAACAGCCGCACCACCACTTGGAACGACCCGAGACTTAGGGGGGACCCGCTGCCCAAGGTACCGCCCGGTTCTCTTTTCTTCTTTTTGCGCACGGGAACTTGGGAAGAGTTTGGCGAGGGGGGGGGTCGGGCGGAGAGGGAGAGGCGCACCCCCCACCCCATTCAGGGCAGGGGGCTCCCTCTCGACTTTATCGGAGTTAAACCTGAGGGGCGAAGGGTGCGCGCACGGAGAAGGGGGTTGCGCGCACGGAGACCTTTGGCGCCTCGAGTTTTTTCCTTGGAGAGGGTGGGGGACACTCCTTGGGACTTGGCAGAACCGTCCTGGTTGGCGTATAGGTGGCTTCTGTGTAGTGGGGGGGGGGAGTGGGACACCTCTCTCAGGCACTGGGAGAGGGGGCGCTTCTTGGTCTCAGACTGGGGCGTTTATTGTGGGGGGAGATTCCTTCCTCTCCACGGAACGTGGCGCAGGGCGGCCTGCGTTGTGTGCGTGACTCTGTGTGTCTCGTTCTGCTGTGGTGACTCAGGAAGAATGTTGTTCGGGGCCCTCAGCTCTTTCTTGGCGGTGGAATTGGGAGTTGGTGGGACGGGAGGGGGGTGAGACCGGCCGGGGAGCCGCAGGCAACTGAAGGGCGCCGGGGAGCCTTGCTCAGCTGCAACTCCGGATGGCACCGCTTGAAGGACAGCGGCGGCGCGCTTCCCCGAGGCTCCGTGAGCAATGCAATGCGGGTGGGGGCAGTGCCAGGAAAAGCCTGTCCTCTCTCTCCCCCCCCCCCCAGTAGATGGCAATGCAGTGAGGCCAGGAGTTGGCTTTTGTCTCTGACGCACTGCAGTCCTTTTTTTGTGCGTTAAATCATTTGATACCTCGGTCCTCGCAGTGTTTATTTAAAGTTGGCTAACTCGGCCTGTAAAAACTTTTGATATACTTCGCCGGGGTGTGCGCCTCAATTACTGAACAGCAGTTATTTTAAAATCCCTTGTATAGGGGATTTCCATTTTTTTCTCTCGCCCTTTTCTTTTCCTTTATTATTATTATTATTTATTTATTTTAAAAAGGGTTGATCATGGGAAGAGTCCCAAATCTGGGAGTATCAGTAGACAGAGACATGTCCTGACAGCCACAGAAGGATGCACTTTAGAAAAACCCAAACTTTCCCCTCTGAGGTTCTGTCCTATTCATCCTGAGATATGTAAGATTATGTAAAAAACCAATGTTTTTGTTCCATTGCCATTAATCTGTTGGTTATGCAATGACCAAATGACTTGTCTGAACTAGAAAGTTAATACCATAGTGGAAACAATTGCTGGGTTTTCCTCCTATTCACTTGCAGGGTTTTTTTTCCATATGCTTGTTTTAGAGAGTAAAACAGTGATTGGCATACATTGGTATGTGTCATATCTCTTGGAGAAGTCATATTCACAATAGTCAGAAATACAACTTGCTTAGTTTTGGGGATCTTGTTGAGCATGCCGGAGCAAAGCTCCAAAGTGCCAGTCAAATAGATTTGAGTGATCTCTACTGAACAATGTACTTGGCTTTTGTCCTGAAAACTTCATTGCTTCAGCTGTCAGAGAGAGTTCTTGATGTTCTGGAAGCAGCTTCCAGCTTTACTATTAAAAAGTTGTGCAGTGCCAGTGATGAGAGGGCTTAAAACTAACAGCCACATTAAAGTGAAAACTAACACTCAAACCATTTTACAATTACCGTAGTTTCTTTTAAATTAATTGGGGTTTTTAAAGCAAACATTTATAACAGCCTTTTTGATTAAAAATATTATATCCTTGAAGGCTAAACCAGAGTAAAATAGCTCTCTTTGAAGAACAATTCAAATAACAAATTATATAATTAGTTCATTTAAAAATTTGAAAAAGGTCCCCATAGCTGAATAACATTGCCTAACTAAAAGTCACAAGAAACTGAGGACTTCTCAGCTTTTCAAAAAGAGTGGAGTGTGCTGGACTTCCAAATGTCAACATGTATGAAGTTCTAGAGACATGGAACCAGGCGCATGCGAGGAGGGGGCACTTGCCCTGGGCTTTGGAGGGCTAAGCCAGCACAGGGCTCCTGCTAGGAGCATGCCAGACTTATGCTGTTGTGTCAGAAATGCCCTGGGCCTCCTAGCCAACTGGGGACTCCTGCCCAGGCCTCAGATGAGCTCTGCACATGGGACCACCACAAAAGCCCTATTGTACATGACAGCCTCACCAATTTAGGTGGCAGGCAAGGAAGGAGGGACAATATGTGTGCATTTCATCCCTCAAATAGCTTGGACCTAAACTGTTTGGGATATTAATGATTAAAACCAGCACCTTAAATCAGGCCTGAAAGCTCACTGTCAAGCACCCCTCAGGATTTTAGCAGCAGCAATCTTTAAAAGCAGCTCCATGTACAGCGAGTTAAAAGTACTCAATCCTGGACCAGGGCATGGATTCTTGCGGTCAGGTTGAACCTCTCCAGATAGGGCTACAGCTGATAACTCCACTTTGTAAATGCCCTGGGCGAGGGGAGGTCTATATACATAACCAACTGACTCTAGAGTGAAGGAAAACCTTCCTTAGTTAACTTATATTCAGCTTCAGGTAAAGTTTCATTGTATTCATTTATTACATTTGTATACCATCCATATAACTAATTTATTTGTGTGGTTTACAAATATGTTTAAATATGTTTAAAGTTAGGGAGGGGAGTTAGAATTCCTCATGGCACAGAGGAACGGTTTTAGTAGACACACTCCTTATAAATGAATACTGAATATATATGTGGTACAATTTCCTTAACCCTACATGGTTATTTTTTTAAAGGAAACTAGTGCTAACTGCAAAAATCTGCCTTGTCACTTTTTAAGATTATCTCATACTAGTATTTGAAGTTTATATTTTGCATTCATAGATGCACAATTCCAGTTCTTGTTGAAAGGACCTCCTCTCCCAAATCATAGGCCAGCAGCTTGTTCTGTGCTTGTATCCTGGCCTAATTGTTGATTATATCCTATTTTGATGGATAGATATAAAAATATCGCCTATACAATTGTTCCTAATAATGGGCTATATCGTGCACATCAAATTTCAGCTTTCTAAATGGCCTGTAATGATCTTGATCATGCTGGGGTACAGTTTTCCTTTTTTCTAGGAACAGACGAGTACTATGTATGCATCAGATTTCATCCTTCTAGTCGTCTGAAAGCAGTGATGAGAAGCAGATATATTTCCGCTACTGTATTTTTCTTCAAAAATTTCTCCATTTCTACAAATGCATTGTAAATAGAAGGATAAATAAAAATGAGAAGTACACATAATCTGCACAAGATAAATCAATCCTGATTTATTATGGACGTAAAAAAATTATATTCTTCATTCCCCCCCCAAAAAAAAATCTTATAATTGACTGGAAGTATCTTATACATAAGGGCATACAAATTGAGAAGAGTGATGTACAACTGTTCTCTCTCCCCCCACCCCCAGCCAAAGCAGCAGAATGTCTTGGACTACATTTGGATCCAATTTCAGGGCTCTGCCTCATTAGAAAATACCCTACAATTTTGATTCACCATGGATGAATCAGTCAGTGAGGCACAGCCTGTGGAAACAAACTGATTTAACATGGAGACAGACTGCATATGTTTGAACTTAATACACTATACGTAATGATGGAATTTGAAGTTCTTAAATACAAGCTAATATTTTAGCACGTAGAAGAAAAGTAATTTATGGATTTTCTCATTCAGACATATCATTCAGACATGACACTAAATACAGGTTAGTTTAAAGCTGGAAACAAAAAAAGCCATTTCCACCTAGGAATTTTGTACCCAAAAGATTTGGTACTTTGCACCTTTTGGGTAATCGGTACCTTCCAAAAGAAAGTGGTTTAGGTCTTTGTGCAGCCAATAAGATTTCTCTCATCCTGCAGTATGTCATGCAGGAATTGGGTACACTGAATCAGCATAATCAGGTTCCATCCAAAAACTGTAAAACCCTGGATGGCCATGAATGTCTAATGCCTCTTTTTTATTTTGTGAATTTCAGATTGATTAATATCATAATCATTCACTTTTAATGGGTTGCAGCTGAGAACTCAAAATATATTGCTTGAAAAGGAAACAAAATATTCTTCTTTCCATGATGGGGATTAAACATACTTATGTCAAATTAAACTGTGTAACAAGTGGAGACATGGTGTACAGCATTTCTCGCCTACTGAAGTATCATTTACTGGGGGCCAATGAACTGCTGCTATGTAAAAGCTGGTTGAAAATGTTGCTGCACAGCCGCCGCCCCAGGTGGCGTCTGAAATGTGTAGGAACAGCTAACCACCTGGGCTGACCCTAGCATGTGAAGAATCTCCATGGCAGCACTGCACATTCCTGTCAGCAGTTAGTGCTGGCGTGGAGACTCTTCATAATAGTGGGGTGAACCACCTCATAAGCTCCTTCTACATGTTCCAAAAGCTTCGTGCAGCCATCCACTGCCGTAGTAGGGTGGCCATTTGAGCAGCCTTTCCATAGCTTTATGAAATGTGTGAATAAATCTTTCGTGTGTTGAGATTCTCAGCCCTCTTTGAGTGTGCTATATGCATTTAATATTACAAATGGAAAGGTCCCCTTGCTTTTGCAGGGGTACACAATTGGAAAACAGGAAGGAGAAACTTAATTCCCATAGTATGATTTAAGAAGCCAAGATGCTAGATCGTGGATGATATTCAAAGTGCATAGCCATATCAGTTTAATTAGACTAGCACTTTAATTAGACTAGCAGTGTACTAGGCCAACTTGGATATTTTTGCACTGAAAAAATAAAGGCTTGTGAACAGAAATAGTTGGTGGTTTTTAAAGTGGTTTTGCTATTTCTCTAAAAACAGTGTTTCAGTTACAGACCAAAATGTTAGGAAACGTCGAGTGAAATTTTTATTTTAAAAATGCTTCAGTAGTTATAAGATGCTTTTTACTCTCTTGCAATAATGGGAAATGTTGCTGTACGTGAGCTATAAATAAAAGTAGCATTTGCAGTGTTAGGAATACTACTACTGTACTAATGCAGTAGTAGTATACAATCATAAGAACACTTGAAATCTTATTATATCCACTGATTTTAATGGAATTTGCTTATGTAGCTTATGATTGGTTTCATGGTAGATAAACAAGTAGTGGTTAAAAGTATTTTTCTTCTTACCAGGTTAGAATAAATATTTATACATTTTTTAGAAGTAGCAAAAATGATTGCAGCATTTGAAGCACTGACTGGGAAATAATGTTTCATAGGAGAGGAAAGTTGGTAAATATTTCAGCTAAAATAAAAATAAGGGTTTTCTCCCTAGGCTTGATTATTATCATTTAAATGTGTTGATTTAAAGGTGTGCTGTTAATTTGTCAACAGAGTAGGCATTAGTATAAGCCAAAGATAAGACAATGGCCTAATATAGTTTTTGGAATTTGCCAGTATGTTGCACACATTCAAATTATGTTGTTTGCAACTGGTAACCTTGATTGGCATTGTGATTTCATGCTTTAAAATAGCAGAGCTAGGAATAATTTCACATGCCAGTAAAGTGGCCTCAGATCTTCCAAACATGGCTGCTGTTAGGGCCAAAGTTAGACAGACAGACTGTATGTACATAATAAGATGGGCAGATGGATGCTACTTCATTCTAGATTGCTTCATGACTAATTTTGAAATATATAACCTCCTCATCTTGAGTGTTTAAGTCTGAAACAAGGTAGGAAAGAGATTTTGTTGAGCCGTTTTTCTTTTGGGTCAAATTTACTGACCCAGTAGAGCGGACCAAGTAAAATAATAAATTTTTACTGATGAATCTGACCAATGGGCCATCTCGCCCAGCTTCCAGTTCACATAGTGGCCAACCAGATGCCTATGGGAAGCATTTTCAAATTTTATTTCTAAGCCACAAACGTGGTCTTCTTAAACTGGCAAGTGTGTGTGTTTGTGTGTATGCATGCACATACACATGTATGCATATTTGAATGAGCAAGGAAGTGGCTCCCAGCTTGCCATCTTGGTGAACACTCCTAGGGGGCAAATGGCACATCTTCCAAATCATTATTTGACTTTTTACTCCCTTGAGGTCCTGCCTTTTGAGCCTTAAAGCATGCCACACTTGTCCCCATTTCTGTTTATATACCAGCTTCATGCTTGGGACAAATATGAGTGTTACCTATACTGTACCTGTCCATGTTACTTTTAGGTCATCATTAAGGAGAGCTTAAACCGTCCGTCTGTAGGCTGAAGAGGGTTGGTACAACCAACTGATAAACAAGAATGTTTTATTGGTATATAATATTGTCTAATTGTATAAATACTATAAGAAGAGCCTCCTGATTTTTAGCAAATGATTTTCTACCACATTTCCTTTTACTTATGAAATAGTGCTCCTGCCCAGCTTCTAAGCTACCTTTTCTTCTTCTACCCCTCTTCTGTAATAATTCTGTCTCCAGCTTAAGCCAGCGGTGAAGGACCCTGATCCCCCTTCCATTTAGCAACTCTTGTGGACCTATGATTTACACTTGGAAATCTACATATGTTTGCCTACATTTCTGTGTGTTTATTTTGCACTGTGCATTGCAGTATCCTTATTTTGGCCCACTGAGCATTAAAATCATGTACAGGTTCACTGCTCTGCCTCTGAGGCACATTCGTGCTGTAGCAAATAACTTGCGGGAAACTCTGTCTTCCTCTTCTCCAAGGAAAAGCTCTTTGTACTGCTTGCTTTTAGTCTGGTGAGATGAAGCGATGATGCAAGTTCAATTTATGCAGCATTTATTTCATCACCTTCTGATGGAGCCTGAGCCTAGCATCCATTTATAGGCATGTAGGGTGAATGGTTTTGTATGCTCTAAGGAAGCTAGGGCATTGTTGCCAACGAAGGCCCATCTTGATACACAGGCAAATACTTTATTTTCTATTATTAAAAACCAAGAAAGAAAACTATCATTAGATTCGTGCAGTTTCTGAATTGCCTCAGGTACTTTCTTTTCTTGCCAGCATGTTTACCAGACACTGCTTCAGGAAACAACTACAAAGCCCACTTAATTAGCATTAAGTATAAATCATGATATAAAATTGATTTAGATATCAAAAGTAGACAGGTGCATAAATACACTGCATGATGAACCAACAGAGATAATAAATATGAACTAATTTGAAAAATGAGTCAGCTTGGCGTTTTGGAAGTATTCTTGGCAAACAGTAATGAACCCTGGATCTTGTATATGCCAGCACTAAAACGTGAGGATTGAGACAATAGAAATCAAGCACATATCTGCTTGCAAAATAGGTGGTTATATTGTACTTGGACTCAGGAGACCAGAAGTGTCTTGATCATATTAGGTAAATGAAATGGAAATAATAGTCTGTTAGGTGTTTAAAGTTCTATCGGTGTAAAGTGCTTCTATATAACTATGATAAATGAGAGCATAGTAACCTGGCAAGGACGAAAGAGACCAAAAGCAAACCTCACCACCACCAAACCCAAGTTTAATTGAGGCGATTAGCTACTGTCTTTGTGAGAGGATGGTAGAGGGAAGCAGGTGGTGATTCCATCTTTATTCCTGTTTCTGGATCACCTGATAGTTCAATGCGCTTATCCTCTTCCACCTGTTCTTTTGCTCTGAACCGTTTGTTTATATAGACAAAATACTAGCCAGAAAAATGCACATGTTTAGCACATGAGGCAATGGGGTGGAATCAAAATGGGTCCAGAGGCTGGTAGAGTGTTGGGAAGAGAGGGATCAGAAATATTACAACTTTAGAGGTATGTTTGTGCTAGCTGTATGTTTTCAGGTCAAATTTCTATCTCAATAGCTTGTACTGAATAGCATGCACTCATTCTGTTCTTGACAGTGCTGCATTATAAAGTTTTACCATAATTCTACTCATGCTGGCAATTGCCCCACCACCTGTCATACACTGTTAACTGACTTGAGCCACAATCCCTTGCACAGTGCCCTAGGAATAAGCTCCATTAGACAAAGGGGAACTTGCATCTTTTTAAATGTACACAGGGTTGTGCTGTGTTAAATGCAGCTCATAGTTCTAGTGTAAACGGAAAATGCACTAAGAGAGCACCAGCAAACTTGGACAAAACAGATCATGAAGACCTGCAAAAGAGGCTACTGTAGGTACACCCTCAAATTAAGATTATGTTACATATTTTTGAGTAAACATAGCTCTTTTTCCTCTTGCACATGCTCTCAAATGAAAAATCATGACAATCTCATACCATTGCATCTATTGCAGCTTTTCTACACTAGAGCCAGTGTGGTGTAGTGGTTAAGAGTAGTAGACTTGTAATCTGGTGAACCAGGTTCGTGTCTCCGCTCCTCCACATGCAGCTGCTGGGTGACCTTGGGCTAGTCATACTTCTTCGAAGTCTCTCAGCCTCACTCACCTCACAGAGTGTTTGTTGTGAGGGAGGAAGGGGAAGGAGAATGTTAGCCGCTTTGAAACTCCTTCGGGTAGTGATAAAGCGGGATATCAAATCCAAACTCCTCCTCCTCTTCTTCTTCCTTGTAAATTTCAAGATACAGCTAGATCATAGGAGCATTAGCCTACATAAGGAATGCATGAAAACTGAGCAAGATTTGTTTCACCAGTGGAACTAACTTCCACTCTGCAGTGGAGAAATGCTTGCCAAATCCTCTTAAGAAAATAAAGGCATTCTCTAACCTGAACTAACTGCAGGTGTGTAAAGATTGTCGTCTTTACCTATTTTGTTGTTGTTGTTGTTGTTGTTTGTTGTTGTTGAAGGGTCTGGCTTAGGTCACATCCACACTATGTTTTTAAAGCACACTGCTTCCTCTTAAGGATCTTGGGAACTGTAGTCCCAGCAACCTTAATTAACTATAGTTTCCCAATGTTCCATGTGCTTTCAATGTATGGTGTGGAAGTGAGTATGGCTGAGATGCTTTCTGACTGTGCCTTCTTCCTGGGAAGTCATATGAAGGGTGTAGCAGCAGACCATTTTTCTTTCCCAGTTGAAAAATTTTGTGCTGACTGCTCCTCCTTCATTTATCCTTTTGGTAATGTCTCAATAGTAGCCATATCCTTTAGACAAAACAGTTCTTGTAATTCCCCTCAAGTAAATCTTCTAGCACGATTTGGCTGTCTCTTCCCTGGTTTATAATTAATATTTCCAGCAGGCCTCTCTGCTGAGTGGGAGCAAGCTCCTTCCACAAGTGGCCTGCTGGTAACAATGACCTCTGACCCCTCCTTCTCCCTATGTGTAATAGCGAGGAAGGGCAGTGGGTAAGAGTCACACACACAAGAGAAGGTGGTGTAGAGACCTCCTTGAAATGCACTCTTCTGTCTCCTTCTTGCCTTTGTATATGGCCAATCTTCCTGCCAGCTTGGAAAAGCAAAAACGGTATGTGTGTAGCTATCAAAAGGGCACGAGAGAGCTATATATCTTTCATGTGCTCTGTTCTGTTTTTCTACCATTTTTTTCAGTTCAGGAAGAGCAAATGGGAGACAGACAGAAGAGTGCAAGGCTAATAAAGCCTACGGTGGTTTTGAAAGTCAAGAGAGGAAGAAAAGTATACAAGGAACAGAATTATCTTCGCACACCCCTTCGCCTCTGTCCTGCACCTCCGAACAAGGAGGAGGGGCTGGCTTGAGCCTGCAGGCCTACCATTTCCCAAACCTTACTGTGTAGCCTATGCACACTTTCAGAACACTTATGAACGCATTGACCCCACCTTCAGTGTCCCTGACCTGTTGGCTCCATCCCTGGCCTTCATTCTTCTTCTTGATTCTTCAAGCAGGAAGGTTGGAAGGGGAAGCCTTCACTGGTTCAGCCAAACATGCTTAGAATTATGCATGGGAATGGAAACCTTATGTGGCCAAGGCTTCCATTCTCATTAAGTATTCAAAGTGAATGAAACTTAATTCTGTTCAAAAATGTGAAGGTTGGGGATGAAGCTGGCAGGTGTAGTGGAGGCAGGGCAAGCATGCACAGCCCCATTCCTCCATGGGTTGGAGGCAAAGCCTTGAACCGGCTTTATATCTTCTTTTATGTTGCTGCAGCAGTTGTCTTTCTGGTCAAAACATGCCTGGTCATGTAATGCCCTACAGAGTGATTTGTGTAAAGCCGTTGATTGGATATCATATAATGCTTCTTAATGTATTGTAAGTGTAGCTGGTACTTAACGTGGTACTTAAGGTGTGTCTGCATTCCTCACTCATGTGCCTTGTAATTTAAGAATCTCTCTCCCTTCACTGCACTGGTGAAGCAAAGCAGAGATAAGATGCTTGGGCCATTCGTATTCATTCTAGATCACTTGGATTTAGCAGATCTAGTTTAGACCCTTTTGATATTTTTGCATTTGATTTATTTAAGATAGTTTTATCTTAGGTAAAAAGTCCCAGGGGGATTTGCATAATAATTAGAATACAAGTAAAGCAGATGCAGTAATTATAAATATACAGTACAGAAATGGTGTCAAGAACTGAAAACCCAGATGAATACAATCACTGGAGGCTACAGTTGTGCCTGAAAGTCCAGGGAAAATAAAAAGATCTTTGACTGGCACTGAAAGAACACAAAAATCCAGTTTTTGTGATAAGCCCAAGGTATGATAACTTAAAATGTCCCTTCTTCCTTCTCTTCCCCACAATAACATTTCAGTAGACTGAGACTTGCACCAGAAATCCCAAAATATATTTTAATTGCTCCTTCCACAACATGGACAGCAGAATGAAGGTGCATTTTTAGAAATGATTAAAGATTTCAAACAAACCCTTTCTGGCTAGCACAATTTTAAAACTTTTTAACACTCAATCACTTGTCTTTCTTTATTCTAATTGATTTCTAAGGCCAGGTAAAGGTAAAGGTACCCCTGCCCGTATGGGCCAGTCTTGACAGACTCTGGGGTTGTGCGCCCATCTCACTAAAGAGGCCAGGGGCCAGCGCTGTCTGGAGACACTTCCGGGTCACGTGGCCAGCGTGACAAAGCTGCATTTGGCGAGCCAGAGCCGCACACGGAAACGCCGTTTACCTTCCCGCTGGTAAGCGGTCCCTATTTATCTACTTGCACCCGGAGGTGCTTTCGAACTGCTAGGTTGGCAGGCGCTGGGACCGAGCAGCGGGAGCGCACCCCGCCACAGGCCAGATTTCTAAGGCCAGATTTGGCCGTAAAGGCTGCTACAGGCAGCTCAGAATTAGGAAGCTTCTCTCCACGTGAAAGAAATCTTCTCTCTGAATTGCAGAGTGTGACTCCTACCCCTTCCACTTGCAAGGAACGAGGGTCTCTCCTTTGCAGAACAGGTTGTATTCCCTCCCCTTTACTAACTGTGCTTCTCTGGAACTAGGCATATTTCACGTTCATGTCAACTTTGTTGTTAATATTAAACTGCTTTGAGGGTTTTCTACAATCAAGCAGTGTATAGATTTTATGAAATAAACATTAGTTTTCTGCTCTTTTGCTCACTTAGACTAGCAGCATGGGTAAGAAACAAAAACAAAACTCAATGCAATGCAGAAACAATAATAATAAAATACAAGACCAATAAGCAAGTAAGAATATAGAACATTCTAATTTTCCTAGTTTGCACACCTCTCTGAGATCTTAAGAAAACCTAAGTATAGTAAATGCGGTATAGTAAATGCAAACCACAAAAATATAGTTATAATTAAATTATGTAGTAAGAGTTAAAACAGCAAAGAAAATGAAATGACTGGTTCTAAAGAATATTGGAATATTTTTTATTGCAAAACAATTAGCCCTTGAAGGTCAAATAGGTGAATAGCTCTTGCGTGATAACTGATGGCAAATAAGAATTGCTTCCAGATATGGTAAACACAGAAAGTCTTATTGGCTGAAAGAGAGCTGACGCTTCCACTTGTTAAGCTTTCAGTGCACTGATGAATATAGGTCTGTGTGAGCAGCAAGAGGGATAACTTTTGTGGGTAGTAACTATCCGCTCATATGTCTCTTTTCCTAATTTATTCTCATTTTCTGGAATTAATATTGAAGTTTATCAATCTCGTTTTCTAAAAGCCTTCAGATAGACTCAGACTCTGTGTGCTTGTGGTAGACTTCTCTCTATGTTATGTACTGAAGTTCTCACCCTGGGCCAGCAGGGGGATACTGTAGATAGTTTTCACTCAGGTCCACATATGCAAATAAGGGATCGAAAGTGACGATCAGTGATTGGATAGTTACAGAAAATGGTTACTGTTGCGTTCTAGTGGAGCTCTATATAAGCAGGCTGGCTGAACCCTTTAGTTCAGTTCTGTTCTGGCCTGTGAATAAACAAGAGCTGTTTGAAGAATCGCTGTGTCGTCTGATATGTTCACCCACAACTTAACACTCTATACATTCAGGCCTGCTCCAGTTATGCATAAAATGAAGTAAAAATGCATTTTAAAGCACAAATATATAGCTGAAGGGCCGTGAACCTTCCTCCACGTTATCTTGACAGCTACTTGCCATCTGGTTGCTTTCCTTCCAGTATATTTCTGGTATAAGAGCCTGACCCAGGTGGGGTGGGTGGTGGGGAGACCCTGCGAGACACGTGTAGTTTGTCCCTTATTTAATGATATCTACCCTGTGAGCAACAGCAGTACTTGTTATCTGATCTCACACTTGGAGATTCATCTAGAATGCGAGCCCAAAATAGAAAGACCACTGCAGGAAGAGCTTCATTAGAGGTCCGGGGGGATTTCTTGTACAAAGTTCCATTTCCATCCTGTGTAGTGTCTTAGTATCGCATTACAAGCATACTCCAAGCTTTCATCTTCCATTCTCTCTGAATGGTTTTTCGTTTGATCTTCCTACTTGTACTTCCTTTCGCCTTTCCCCCACACTTTCACTCTCACATTATTGCGGCTGATAAACCCTTGCTTGATATTCAGTATATCCATCTGTATCCACCATCAATAACATTCTTTAAATAGCAATGAAAAGAACAATACCGGCAACGTCTCTGCATTGTTCCCTGTTAACTTACGCGTTTTGAATATTTCTGTGCTGCTACCAATTTTGTTGTGGAGAAGGAATGGTGTTGTCAGCCATTATTTGTAAATACACAACGAGGACACTTACCAGGGATGACACAGAAACCTTTACAGGGTTTAAATGAAATTGCGTTTTTCAGATGTCCAGAAGATTAAGCATTTGAGGCAAACTTGCCCCTCAGTTTACAAGAATTAAAAGCTGACCCTTAAGTACAAATGATTGTTACAACTCTGGCTTCAATTTATTGAAACGAATATTTGCAAATTAATACATACACATACATGTGTGTGCACACACTCCAAGCATTTGCAAATCCTAAGCATTTTCACTTTAAGGAAACCTGGAAAGCAGCTGTAATAGCATCCACAGGGGTCATATGATCAGGGCCTGCTTTCCAGCTTCCTTCTGACTTAGCTTCACAGCATTTAGCATTTCTAAAACCCTTGTTTCTGGCTTCTGTCTCAGCGCACAGTTTCTGGGAATCCTAGAACAGTAGAGGGTTCTCTAGTCCAACCCCCTGCAATGCAAGAATCTCAACTAAAGTATCCTCACAAGGTTTGGTTTCCAGACCCTTTTATCATCTTGCACAGCTTGCCAATATCCTCCTTAAATTGGGGTGCCCAGAACAGGACCACAGGTGTGGTCTGATTCACTCCTAAGCAGTAGTGGCTAGAGGGGTGGAATTGCTTACCTGGCTTCCCAGTGTGGAGGTCGCTGCCAATAACAGAGGGGTGGTGGGCAGGTTAGCATGGTGTGGGCACAGTTGCAGTAGCATCAGAATTGCTGCTGTGCCCACACTGCGCTGAAGCCCCTGACACCTCCCTCTGCCCCTCAGTGACATGTGCATTAGGAAGCCACTATGAGGTATGCTGCCCTGCTGTGCTCCGCTGGCTGGGTTTTTGCCAACAGAACATTTGTGAACAGTCCATGAAATCACAGCACATCAGCCAATGTGGACAATTGCCTTCTTGTCTAGGGCCAATTTCTTTGAAACCAAAGTTTATGTTCCCTTCTACAAAACCCTTTGTGAAATGCCTGAAGAGTGTTTATGCAACTGAATCTTGCATTCATGAAAATGACTATAGAAGTTGGCCTAATAAATGGTAACCCTACCTCTTCTGCTCTGTACAATCCATTCTACATGCTGCTACACGTGCTGTGCGGATCATGGGATTGGACTTAGAGACTCCAGCCCTGACAGAGCAGGAAACCTGTTCCAAGGGATCTACAGTTTTGGCTGGCCTTAGTTGCCAAGCCTAAAATGATGGTTGCCAAGACCTTGGCCCTCTCCTTATCCCTGACCTTGCACTGTGCCTCTGCATGAAATCTGGGGCAATCTCCTGCCCCCCTCTCTCCAAGTTCAGAGTTGGAAAGGAGGAGGCAGAGATTACCCCCTTCCAAAGCACAGAGTAACTGCAGAGATAATTCCCGCAGCCTTCATCAGCTCTGAACTTGGAGCTGAGCAGTGTAGCATTTGCTGCTGCAGCAGTCTCTAGGCTTCCTTTCCAGAGCTAGAGGGAAAGGCTGAGACATGTTTGGGTGCTGGGTGTGACAGGTCTTCCTAGTAGTTGTGCTGTGCTTCTGAGCCTCCCTACCTTGAAACTGGAAAGGAATGTTTGGCTTTCCTTGTCTCACTTGCCCAAGAGAATCTGAACCCCTACCCTGCAGAGTGGCGTCGTTGACCTCTTCATATTACGCCAGCATGCTCTGGTCTCTTGTGTTTAATCAGCAGTAGGTGCAAGAACTGCTGTTTCAGAATAGGGAAGAGTTGCTAATGTTGTGCACAAGCTGTGTACAAAAGAGATGGTGGGAATGTGGCAGAGAGCTCAGGGAGAACCCTGGCATTTATTCCAGGAACGTTTATGCTAAATCAAATTATTGGTCCATCTAACTCAGTACTGTCTGTTACCTGACTGATAGCAGCTTTCCTTTGTTTCTTGTAAGAGTATTTCCCAGCACTTCCCAGAGATGCTAGGGATTGAATCTGGAACCTGTTGCATGCAAAGCACATGCCTTGTCACTGAGCTGCAGCCTTTACTATGGACCCACAGGTTCTAATACTAGTGCTGCCTTTCACCAGCTAGCAAAAAGATACATGGAGTGAATCTGTCAAGGTCTCCACCACATGTCTCATGCAGCATGTTGTGGTAGTTTCCCAGCACAACTCTTTCCATGCTCTGTATCAGCCACTGGAAGGTACAGGATTAGGCTGTAAATTTGATATCTTTTAAAATATCTCTCCCACCCTCCCCACCCCCAAAAAACCTGCATTAAGTTATTTCAGTAGTTAATGTAATGTCTTAATAAACTAAAGGCAACTTAATAAACAAGGCAATAGAATAAAAACATAGTTAACAAAAAAACTTTACAACATGCTGTTGATAGTACCTGTGTTAATTGCAATGCATGTTTGAAAATACCTACACTGAAATATATTTTGTCTTAGTACCAACTTGATTCCCTAGAGTTCTTATAATTGTATTAGCAGTTATAGATGCCTTTTCAAGTTAGAATGCAACTAGGCAAAGGAGTTCCCGTGGGCATACAAGAAACGTTCTGGTGTGTAGATCAACACTGCTTATTAACAGCTTGTTCTGAACTGTATAAATCCCAGCTCCTAAATCTGTACCGTGTGATCTGTTTGTTTGCCTAGGAAAACCAATCATCAGCAAATGGTCCATCTCAAAATAGTCCAAACCAGTCCCAAGTCAGAGACGGAAACATGGGATACCCAAAGCTTCGTGCTGGTTACATCCCCATTCCAGTCATACATGAAGGTGCAGAGAACAGACAGCAGCACTATCCTGGCTATCAGCCTAGCATGCGAGCCAAGCCAGAAACCATTCCTCCCACAGCGCGGGCCCCGTCACCTCTAAGAAGAAACTTCGTCCGTTCACAGTCCCCAGCTAGGGGATTTGCAGAAGCTGCCCAAACAGATAAACCTTGTGGACAGACAACAACAGCTGCACCAGTCCAAGTACCACTCTCACATAGATCCGAGGTAAGTTGACAGAATTGCTGTGGTATGTTTTGCATTAGAATATTTGCACCGTTTAGGGTTGCAATTCTAGTGTGGAGTTGAGTTATAGCTGACACATAATTGGCTTTTCTTCCTTTACTCCCAAATATTACTAATTTTGTATATGTACTTCACATATATGCTGTGGTAGTCAACAGATCTTGTCCGTCAGTCCCCCCACATCATGTATATAAAAGAAATTTCATACATATAAACATTCAAGGCATCATTATTTTCTTGCATACTGATCAGTTTAGAAGGAGATGCATTTCATGGCAATACCTATTCATTTGATTACTTGTTTCCAGAGAGAACTAGATACTATTGAAAAGGAAGATCATTTGCAAGCTGAATTTCACATATAATTAAATTGCTTGGTATGTAAGCTCTGAACCACTTTGAGCTCCATAAAGTGAAGCTATAGGCATGCTTGCATTCACTAAGTTGGACCAAGCAGTGCATATCTGTGAAAGTAAAGGTGAGACTGTATCTGTTGTGTTAAGTTTAAAGCTTCTCCTGCAGGAAAGGAAAACATAAACCTGAAATAAGACTATAAGGGATTTTCAGTTGTGAATGTTTACACATGATTTCTATTTAAAACTATAAAGAAATAACAAATGGGGGTTTGTCTGCACAGTTGCCCATCACTACAAAGCTTTAATCTCCTTTTCGTTACGTTTGACTAAATTTAAAACCCAAAAGTGGTGTTTTGTTGTTGATATTCTACTGGTAAAATGCAGGAGGGAGTCATAATGCAACATACTGTTTGAAAGGTATAGACAATGCTATGCCAACACTGCATCTGACTCTGGCTGCAGCACAAGCCAGTGATACATTGAAGCTACCTTCACCCAGCCAGCAAAAGACATCACAGGCAAAGGACCCCTTTTATAGTTTTATGCTGCCCTCAGTTTTTTGCACAAGTAAGAGTGGACAAAGCAACTCAAAATACTTCAGGTTTAAATCCTTCTGATATTTTATTGTATTTAATATGATACCCATACATAATATTTTGTTTTGTTTTTGCGTTTAGTTGACCACAATAACATAACCATAAATTAGAGGTGCTGGTTTAGGCTTGTGCAGTATATCCAGAGCCGTGTAGCTTTGTATATGTGACCACTCTTGATAGGCCCCCTCAGACACTCAGCAACAGAAGCTCACTCTGCATTTCCTTAAAGCAGTGGAGTCTGCTAAGTTGGATTGCTGCTTGTTAAATCAATCTCACATTTGTTTTGCTAACTGTGACTCATGAGTTTTACAGCTCCAAGATTTCAATTTTCTTAAATTAATTTCCATTTATAATTAACAGAACAATTTAAAGGAAGGAATTAATTTTGTTTTCACATTTCTACAGCATCCAGACTGGGGCAAGGGAAAAAGTCCAGAGGGAGCTTTCTTCAGATTAAAATATGCTGCCAAGCATGCTTCAACCTGTTGTTCCAGGCATTGTGGAGTGCCTAGTCTAGTGTATAAAACTGCCTAGTCTCTATGCCATATAGCTACTACCATTGCAATATCATAGATCCAGTAACCTCTTTTTTTGGAAAACAAACTTATGGCTAATATGATATTATAATATGAATAACAATTTTGGTTTGTTTTTTCTCCAGCAGTCACCATCACCTGCACCTTCTGAGTCACCAACCCTTTCCCCTCAGTCACCAGGCAGGCCCAGTTCAGGAAGCCACCAGCTCCCTCGTGGATATATTCCTATCCCTGTTATTCATGAGGGGAATTTTCCAAGGCAACCATTGCAAGTCCACCATCAAACACAGAAGACACATTATCCAGCTCAGCAAAGTGATTACCAACCTCACCAACCGGTTTATGGCAAAATTCAGGTTGATGATCTGGATCAGAGGCCACAACGGGCTCAGTCACCAATCAGAGTGTCACAGAGAGGTTCAGCCAGTCGTGAAAGTTCACCAGGCAGAATCCAGTCTCCAACTTCCATAAGAATACAGTCAGTTAGACCTCAGGTAGGTGTGGTGAGCTTATACTTGTCCCTCTTTGATTTCCATTACTATTTATTCTGCTGATTATATTTGGATTGCATTACTCATGCTAGAAATTTGCAAGGTAATCTAAAAGCCAACATCCATTCATTGACACAACTAATCAGCTAATGTATTCATAGAAGATGAAAAATTATAGCTCCCATTTTTTATTTTTTTTTAAATGAAACTATCTGGGCTCTGCTATAACCATAATCTTAACTTTTGTCTGTTTAACATAGTTAAACAGATCCTGTTAGTTGTGAGAGAAGGGGTCCATAAATTATAGTATACACTGTATTGTGCAACCATTTCCCCTCAGTTGAAGGAACCTCCTAGAGTCTTACTGTTAATGACATTTTACTGAGTGTTCATTGGTTTTATCTACAATTCAGTTAACTAGCCTTTGAACTTTTTACCCTGTAGGGCATGCATAGGCAAACTTGGCCCTCCAGATGTTTTGGGACTACAACTCCCATCATCCCTGGCTAACAGGACCAGTGGTCAGGGATGTTGGGAGTTGTAGTCCCAAAACATCTGGAGGGCCAAGTTTGCGTATGCCTGCTGTAGGGCAGTGCTGAGGAGCCTCCGGGTCATGGGCCTGTTTGGCGCAAACCATCCCCACTACCAGACACTATTTGACATCAGGCACTGGGCAGGTTACGCTGTAGTTCCAAACCCTTAAGCGTGCTCCTGATCCTTCTTTTTCCAACCATTGGTAGAACTTGGCACTTTTTGAATCTGATACCTTTTTGTGTCATTGTGTGGCAAAAGAAGCAGTCTCCAATTTCAAAAAGACCTAATTATAAAGTGAAGGGTTAGATTAAGGCTGGAAAGGAAGAACTGGGAGCATGTATAGAATGCACTGCCACTTCTTAACTTGCAGCTATAGCCACATCTTGAATTCAAGTGGGGGGTTTCAAAATATTGCTTTGAATAAGGCATATTTTGTTCCTCACTATTAGATTCCCATATACATACATTTGTCCTTCACACCTTAAAAAACAAAACAAAACACAATTTTCTCCCCCGTTCCTGTCTACAGTGGTACCTCAGGTTAAGTACTTAATTCGTTCCGGAGGTCCGTACTTAACCTGAAACTGTTCTTAACCTGAAGCACCACTTTAGCTAATGGGGCCTGCTGCTGTTGCCGCACCGCCAGAGCCCGATTTCTGTTCTTATCCTGAAGCAAAGTTCTTAACCTGAAGCACCATTTCTGGGTTAGTGGAGTGTGTAACCTGAAGCATATGTAACTTGAGGTACCACTGTATTCATGTCCTGTTATTTTTCTTCATAACTTTTGTATCCATAGATACAGGCTGTGGTCTATTTTGGGGGGATTTGTCAGTATTTAAAAAAATGGGGCACGTTGAATGTAGACTCATATATATATATATATATGTATGTATGTATATAGACACATACAACCTATGACTGAACATTTAAATTTCATACATCCGGAAATGCTGAACTCAGTGCTGTCATTGTATTTGAAGCTGAAATCCCATTACTTGTTTTCTTGGTTCCTGTTTACCACCAAATGTTGTTCTTATTCTTCAGGCCTCGCAGCCCCAAGTGGCAACACAAGTGCCAACACAAGCATCGCCACCAACTCTACCACCTGATATCAAATTTGAAAAGAAGACTGGCTCCTCTGGAACGGAAATCCCTGCTGCATTCATCCCCATTCAAGTTAGTCATACAGATACAGATGCTAAGCCAACTTCACAAAAACCTCCTCCCGCAGCAGAAAATGTGGATAAAAAAGTTCCTTGCCCCCCTAAAGCTGCACCTGTCGAAGAAAAACCTATCCCACAAGAGCCTGAACAGCAGAAGACTGCAGAAGAGCTTCAGAAGCATCCTGGAGTCTTGAAAGTTGAAGCCATTCTGCACAGAGCGCAGGCCCTGGAGCAGGTTGTCGATTCCTTTCAAGGCAAGCAGAATGACAAAAAATACCTAATGATAGAAGAAGATTTGACCAAATTGCTGCTAGCTTTGGACTCTGTGGACCCTGAAGGCCGTGCGGACGTCCGGCAGGTCAGGAGAGACGGTGTAAGAAAAGTTCAGAATATCTTGGAAAGACTAGAACAGAAAGCAGATGATGTCCCAGAGCCCGTTGAAGGGGATGGACATCAGCCACCTTTGCCTGAGAATAATCAACTGTCACAGGGGAAAATGGATGTTGATCCTACGATGGCAAACCTTCCCAAGGAGGCAAGTGATGAGAATGCCAAGGAGCAAATCAAAGTAGAAGTGAATCAACCTGGATCTAAGGAAGACGTAGCTGCCAGTCTTGCCAAAGAAACAAATAGACCTGAAAACGTGACTGAACCATAGCCACAGGGAAAAACATTAAAGTCCTCGGACTGTTTAAGTTAAAAGTGTGTGTTAAGTGAAATTTAACTTGCATGCATTTCAGGAGCTTTGCACCAATTGGTTTTTAATAAACATAGCAGCTTGGGACACTGTAAACACTCAGGTGGGGGTGATGTGGGGGCATAAGGAAGAAGAAAAAACATTTAATCTATTTTCTGTATATTGCTCAGAGGATGCGTCTGAAGAATATCTTGTAAAAGAATTGTTTTCACACCACTCTGTGGTAGGGGAAGTAGGGTCAATATCAGCAAGTGAAACTTTTTAAAAGGCACTCGGCGGCAGTGGGAGGAGGAAATGTTTTCAATATTAGGCACTTTAAGTAATGATGCCTGGATAGCATGGTAATAAATTGTAGGGATATTTATATGTGTTAAGAACTTCAGTGCTATATTTTAAATGGAAAAAAAGAAATAAATAATAACGTAGAAACCTGATGAACCTGTGTGCTTTATAAATGGGCAGCGCTGACAGTATTTACAAACCATTTTGTTACGTATTTCTAAAAATAGATTTCATCCAATACCTTATCCCGGCTTTGGAAATGCCAACTTACACATGCTTTTGAATTAGTCTGTGAGTTGTCAAGTTTACATGCATTCCATCCAGACCTAGCTGAATTGCCTGAAGGGCCCCCACCTAAGTATTCAGAGTTGCACAGTCAGATGACGACTCACAGAAAAAATGCAGAGAGAACACAACGTAAGCAACCAGTGCTGCTGTTCACTTCAGGGTAGAGTTGTCAACAATCATCTCAGCTGCACCATATCTAACTTAGAAACTACAAAGCTGGTGCAAGCGAGGAGAAAAGCGCTTTAAGTGCAAAATGACTTGAAACTGTCACAATCCAATTGCAATGTTATTTAAAATTTTGGTTGCAAAATGGGCAAACCATGAGATAAAAGGTACTGACTGGTTCCACAAGCATCCATTTGTAAGACTTTGCTTTAACACAAGCAGTTAGCACCACACGACAGTTCTTCACATTCTTTCCACACTCTAATTTCTGTATTTGACCCAGGGTTGACATTTAAACAAATAAAGAGGAAAGGGAGAGGTCTTTTGAATAATCGTAGTAACTGGGGACTGGTGTGCACATGTGTACATTAAGTCCCTTTTACCTACTAGCTAACACTTTCCTGATCACATCCCCCATGACCTATTTTTGATGACTTTTTTGCCCAGCTCAGTTTCAAAATAAGCTCGGGCTGGTGGAAAATAACAATGGAGGTCCTTTGCATGGAAGTATCAGCACTGCAGCAACAGTTGAGCATCTGTACAACTTTCTCTTGTAAGTGTACTCCCATCACACTTAAAAGCTACTTCAGCATACATTGGTATTTGTCAAGGAAATGATGAGTAGTCAAAGGTATGTAGCTCTGTATATGTATGAAAACCTGGAGCAAAATTAGATGGTGTCATATTCTATATCTTGGGCACCTACAGAGGGGCTGCCACCACCTTCCATAACTTGTGATGGAGACAAGTTTATGTTGTAATTTCCAACCTGTCAGCTTGGTGGCTGAAAAAGATGGCATGGGCCACTGGATGAGGTTTGCAGGGTTCCTTGAATTGCAGTGCAACAGCAACCTGTTACAAATATAGTCACCGTTTATGACTGGTGCACTTGTCCATCCATAGACCTGTCATTTTAGTTTCACTTTGAGAATCAACAAGGTTATAGTCAGAACACTACCCTTTTATTGGCAATATGGCCACCACTCCAATATAAATGTCCCTAAATAGTTTTTGTATGAGCTCACCAGCCGCATACTCCTGCAGATTCAATTTTGGCTGCAGACACACAGCTGACATCAGGCCACAAGAATACTTATTAAATTAGGGGAGTCAGCCACTGTGACTTCCCATATGCAAGATATAAACAGGAACTCTCTTGCTCTCTCCCTTATGCATGCATACAGACACACTTTTATAATGTCACGCTGGAAGAATTTATCCTGAGTTAGCCAAGATGGCAATCTGAGACCCTTTGCTGCAGTCAATACAACTTTGTATGTGTCTTCAAGCAATCATTCCTTTTCTTTTTAAAAAAGACTTGTACAGTATCTGAAAGAACGACTCCATTCTTGAAATCAATAAGGTTATTGTTAAAAATTTAGTCTGCTGTGATGTGATTGATTGCTTGTAGGTGTTTCTATGCTGTCCTTCAAGCATATTCCCATGGCAATTACATGAACCAATGAGAACAAAATAGTTAGAATTTAAATATAAACAAAATGTAATAATCTAAAAGGCCTGAAAGATCACAAAAGCAAAATGAAGTGCTGAATTCAAGACATTTTTATAGGAAGTTGTTTTGTTGTTGTTGTTTTATATATTTATTTATACCCCACCATTTTCCCTGACAAGACTCAAGGCAGCTAAAAACATGGGGGGGAGGGAAACAATAATGAAAAACATTTAAATAATCGAAACTATATATAAGATGTATTAAAAACATACAGATAATTGCAATAAAAACAGCACAGCACCGGCTCTTTCACTAAAAGCTCACAAAAACTTAGAATAAGGTTTTCAGTTGTCAAGTAAGAACAACATGGAAGGAGCATATAGCCTATAATAAATAATAGCATCATAGCAAACTATTTTTTTTAACAGTAGCATAATTGATTTCAGTAATGGAGTCACTGCCATTATTTCAGATACAAATCCAGGAACTTGGTCACTATTTCTTCACACACACACGGAGAGGAAGAGTTCTTGACACAAGAATTTGATGCAAATTCAGTTTGAATGGGTTTAAAGAATATATGTTGGATGTGTCATGCCATTCCCATTTATCAGTTTTGAAGTCTTTTTTAAAAGTCATGCCATGCCAGCGTAGTATTAACTCTTGGCCACTGTGTGGATAGTGTCATACGTTTGTCACTAAATTTGACTTGGGCTTGTATCTGGGTGGAGACGGGTTATATATCAGTTCTGGTTAGAGACAATAAACCTATTGAGTCCCCTAATCTTTCCATAATGGTGCAGGCCACCAATGGAATCCTCAAGTTATCAAGGCAATGACACAGTTCCCTGTGCCATAAGCCTTTGAAATTAATAAACCTGCAGCGTGGCCTGAATGGGGGTGGGGGGTGGGAGGTTGCTTTTTCCTAGCTGCAAAATTCTGCAAAGAGGTAGGAATAGTGCAGGGAAGTTAAATCCAATGTGCTATGTATGCACCCAATGTTTATAAATCCTTTACCTTTGCCAAAGTGGCCACGAGTATGACTGATGGTGTTCTGGCTCAATTATCCCCATGAGGAATGCAGTTTATGAGAAGGACTGTTTTTTATGAGCTTAGAAGCCTTGGGAAATGGTTCAGTCATTTCTTAAGGCCTTGAATTAACAGGCTGAATACTGTTGAGTTCACTGATAAAAAAGAGGAACACTTCAAAGATTAGTACTTGGAATTCTAGATAAGGAGCTTTCTGAGAGAATACAATTAATGGAAGAGTTAACTCTTCATAGAGGCAGCAAGGCAATCCGACTCAGGTGAGGGAGCGAAACCAAACTGGGAGTGACTGGAAGCGCGTAACCTGTACTCCACAAAACAGTAAAAGCAGCTGCTGCAGCCATTTAAAAAGGGCAATTTTGGTTGCTCTTCCCCCTTCCAATCTCTCTTCCTTTTGTAGCAAATCTTAGATCTGAAAGCCTGAGAGCAGGGACTGATTTTTGCAAGGCATTCAAGGAGGGTGGTTTTTTTTAGAAAAACAACAACTGAAGAGTAGGATAAAAATACTTGAACTCACTCTTCAATTATCTGCAAATGCAGCACAAAGACCACTCAGAAGGAGCAATTCAGCCATTTTGAAGATCTCTTTAGCAAAGAACCCTGTCTTTTCAGACAGCCTTTAGAGGGGTTTGTCCTTGAAGAGAAGCACAGGGACGGAAGTGATCAAAAATGGCATTGATTGCAAAAGGTCTCAACTGATGCACAACCATTAAATCTAGTGTGAAATTCACGTCCTGGGTTTTGGGACATGCAGCCTTTACAAAGTTAAAAGACTTCATCTACATTACTCCCATATTACAGTTTTATGATGGCAGCAAGGCAGCATACAATGATTGACAGCTATGGATACCAGTTGCGTTCTGTTCCAGAACACTTAGCAAAGCAGGAAAATGTTATGCACAAATAAAAAAGGGGTGTTTTTCTGGCTAAGTCTTTCACAGCGGTTTATCTTATTTCAGTCTACTTACAAGCCTTAAATGCTGGGTGGCCATTATAAAAGAAGAACAAACTAACTAACAACAGCCTTGGACTGAGGACCATTATGATATGAGCATCTTCTAAGAAGAAGAAAAATGAGTTCAACCTACTCAAGTGTGTACTAGGAAAAAATTGCTCACAGCAGCCACCTTGTAATAAAACGCTGCAGTGTGAGTTGCAGAAGATTAAAGCTTAGTTTCATGTTGTGCATGCTTCTTTGACAGCATCTTAGGTTTCATCAGAACCATTATTTGTTTCTTTAATTTGTATTGCAGCAGACATCAACTTGTTAAAGCAATATAATTAAAAATTAAAACATATTAAAAAAAAATAAAAAATTGAAATGCATTTACAACATCTACAAACATCTTAAACCACAAAAGTCTTACAGAGCATGCTCTGAGGGCACATGATGAAGAAAATAAATAGCTGGGTTCGGTCAGTGTCTGGATGGGAGACTACATGGGAAGTGTGTGTACTCTGCTTTTGAGTTCCATGATGGGGAAAAGGTGGGATAGGACTATACTAAATAAATACATACATGCACTATATCAGATGAAAGTGGCTTATAGACCTTAGCAATGCTTCCAAGGGGACTAGAAAATACTTTGACCATGGGCAACTAAGTGAATTAGAAGGCCTGATCAGAAAATTATACCAAACCATATGGAAATACATTAAACAAGTTCTAACAAAATGCAGTGAACTCACCAGGTAAAACAAGGGGCGGTAAAGGACCCCTAGACAGTTCAGTCCTGTCAAAGGTGACTATGATGTTGTGGCACTCATCTTGTTTTCAGGCCAAGGGAGCTGGCTGTTGTCCACAGACAGCTTTCTGGGTCATGTGGCCAGCATGACTAAACCGCTTCTGGCTCAACGGGACACTGAGACGAGTGCCAGGACGCACGGAAATGCACCATGCGAATAGCAGCTCAGTTGTTTAGAGTGTGCTGCTGACAATGCCAAGGTTGCAGGTTCGATCCCTGAAAGGGATGGACAGATGCATACCCCTTCAGTTCCGGGAGTTGGCCTAGATCAGTGTTTCCCAACCTTGTGCCTCCAGATGTTTTTGGCCTACAACTCCCATCATCCCTGACCACTGGTCTTGCTAGCTAGGGATGATGGGAGTTGTAGGCCAAAAACATCTGGAGGCACAAGGTTGGGAAACACTGGCCTAGATGATCCTCAGACTCCCAACTCTATGATTATGTTTGTGAATGCCAGTTGTTGAAAACCACAGGAGGGGAGAGTACTCTTGTGCTAAGTCCTGCTTGCAGGCTTTCCATACACATCTGGCTGGCTACTGTGACAGTTGTACTAGATGGGCTGCGAGGCCTGCTGTTCTTATGGTGGCATCATATTGGAAACAACAAATGAAAGAATCTCTACTCCCTATACTGTTTTCTAGTAGACCAGCCTTTGCCAGCCTGGTGATCTTCAGATGTTTTAGACTATAACTCCCATCGATCCAACAAGCACACTGGCTTGGGGCTGATGGGAGTTGTAGTCCAAAACATCTGGAAGGCACCGGGTGGGAAAAGGCTGTGATAGGACTTGGAAATGACTTGCAGCTAACCTATGAAAAATGGAAGATCTGTGTGATTTGATGGTAAACAACGCCAAAAGGAAGACAAATCAGAACACCCATTCCACCCAAGAACAAATCCTATTCTACAGTGGCCTGGCCTGAAAAAGTTGTCCCATATGATCACCAAGCTAAGAGGAGTTAGGAGTATTTCTGTAAGTCGTGCAATTCAGTTCACTAACTACCACACTGAGAACCTGGGAAGAGAGTTTGTATCGAACAACAGAGACAAAGCATCTCAGACTTAGTCACTGTGTAGTTAAAAATAAAACACCCACATCATACTCTGTTGAGACTGAATGTGAAAAACGTAACAGAGAAGACTTGAATCAGAAACAGAGAATGATAAATTTTATAATGCAAGTGGGTGTTGAACTCATTTAATAAGCTGTCTGCACAAAGTGTATCAATCCTATGGTGTGAGCTGTAACTAAGAAACTTTTCTATTTACATAATTGCTGATTCCTGCATTGGAAAAAATCCAGTGAAAATGACAACTATGGAGACTTCCATAATGATGTGTTGGGATATCTTATAACCCCCTCACTCCCATCATGGACAATATATTCTTATGAGTTTGTGGATGGCAGACTCCCCTGTGTAATGTGTTGTTGGTGCCAGACACTAAATCCTTGGACCCAAATGTTAAAAGCTAAATAAGCCAGGCTAGTTTCTTCATGAGCTAATCGCCTGGGAGATGAGCCATTTAGAGAACAAAGGAAATGTAATGGGCCATTAAGAAAGGCTCTGTGCCAAAAGCCAAGTAGGTGGTGCCCCTCCTCCAGCTCTGAGTAAGAAAAAGAAAAGCCAGAATCTAAAGCTGAGATTGAGCTATAGGAAAGGATGTTTCGGGTTGAAAAGGGCAGCAAGCTGGAGATAGGGGCAGAGCGTGATTGATTTCTGTTTGAATCCAAGGCTGTGGCTATGGGAGAAATAAGGTCCTCTTGGGGTGCCAGTGCTGTGAACCCCTGCATCGTAGGCTCAGGTTGTATGTATGAGAAATAAATAAAAAAAATTGTCCAGTAGCACCTTAGAGACCAACTAAGTTTGTTCTGGGTATAAGCTTTTGTGTGCATGCACACTTCTTCAGAAAAGCTTCTATCCAGAACAAACTTTGTTGGTCTCTGAAGTGCTACTGGACATTTTTAAAATTTATTTCGACTGCGTCAGACCAACATGGCTACCTACCCGAATCTAGGTTGTATATATGCGTAAACCATATATAATGAAAGACAGCACTGTGTCTGCTGTGCCTCTTTGGGGAATGGCCTGGAAAGTGTGTATGGAGGTCCTGGGCTGCCCAGATGGCAAGACCCTCTCTCGACCTCAGTGATGTGGTCCAAAAGAAAGGAGAGCAATACATTTGGCATCAGCTTGGCTACACACAAGATGCCATCTAACCATCTTAGGGATTCCACTCTGGATTTGTGTAGGCTTTACTCCTTAGCGCCTTTTCTTCTTCCAAAGATGCCCTGCAAGCCAACAGGTAGGTCATCAACTTACGTATTTGTATTGGAGGGGAAAATGTCCTTTGCAGTAGGTCAGCCAGAGAAGCACTGGAGATGGTGCTTTGTCTTTTTGGAATGAGCAGGAAAGCAGAACACTCCCCAATAAACAGTAATAAAACTACCTTAAAATATATAGGATGCCTCATTACTTGCTTTTGTTTGGGCCATTAGAATCAGAGCCCCCAAATAAAAAGTCAAGAATTCTTTTCACTCTCACACACATTGCAGAAGAGAACCATTTTCATTACAACTGAAGCTGGGAGCAAGAATATGATTACACCTTGGTTAAAGTTAGGTTCCAGGTTGTTTTCTTAAACGCATACTACCCGTCAGTGGCAATTTTCAGGGCCTTTCACATCCAACAATAAAACATAAAAGGGTAATAAAGCAACAGCAATCGAAAAGCAGAATGGTAAAGCAGCAGTAAAACAAATAATAAAAAACCCATTAGATGTTAAAAGCCTGGAAAAGAGGGTTGTCTTGCCAGAGCCCACAATTCAGTCTCCTGACCAACCACTGGCTGTCCTGAGGGAAAATTTGGCTTTCTGTGTGTCTTACATGCCTGTGTAAAATTTCATGAAGGATGAGAAAGGCAGGATTGAAGAGTTGTGTTGGTGAATAATCCTGTGATGCCAGAAGGCTAAGGCTAAGCTTCTTCCTTAAATCCCAAATAATGCCTATTTTATGATCTGCTCACTGGGACCTAATATCCCGACTAGCTCCTGCAAGCTGGGACAAGCTGAAGAACCAGTCTGATCATCCGGTTGAGCATTTACAGTGTATGTTGTTTTTGCACATTTCTTCTTCTGAGGGATGAATCAGACTTCAGCAAACAGCTCCAGATAAGTAGACAACCTGATGTTAGACAATACGAGGACACATTGCACACTATTTACGACACATGATCAGACTAGGTTGGTCCCTTGCAAGCTGTTTGCAGGAGTGTCTGCTGCACCATAGTTCCGGAAGTCCAGACTTCTATTGCTGCAGTTTGGAAGCATCACTTCTCTACAAGTTCCACACAGCACTGACAGCAGTAATACACCCACCGCCTCCTGGGTTGATCTGCCTTGCGTGGTTCAACTTCCCTGTGCTTGATCCAAGTGGTTTCAGCTGTGTTTATAAGTCCAGTAATACCAGAAAGCTATAATTTACAGGCTGCTCTTTTATACAGCAGAGAGAAGATTGCTAGATTCTAGACAAGTTCCCCATTCCTTTGAATATTATCTAGGATGGGTCTTCTCTACATGATTGGGAACAGAGATAGTAAAATATAATGACCCATCTTGATGCTGGCACAGGTTGTTTCTAGAAGTTTTCAAACCCCTGGACAGAATGGGAGCAGATGCCCCCTGACCAACTTCTATCCCAAAATGTAAAATCAAACAGAACAGTTCGTGCTGTTTCTAATTCATGTTTCATGTAATTTATTGCTTTTGTTTTGTTTTCATGCATAACGTTTGCATGAAAAAAAAAAAAATTCCTTCCAGTAGCACCTTAAAGACCAACTAAGTCAGTTCTTGGTATGAGCTTTCGTGTGCATGCACACTTCTTCAGATACACTTGTTTTTATTGCTGTTATTAAGTATTTAATAACAGCAATAAAACAGCAATAACAGCTGTTATTAGGTGTGTAGATGCATGCACACGAAAGCTCATACCAAGAACTGACTTAGTTGGTCTTTAAGGTGCTACTGGAAGGAATTTTTTTTGTTTGTTTGTTTTACTATGGCAGACCAACACGGCTACCTATCTGTTTGCATGAAAGTTAATGGAGCACATGGTGTCAGAATGCAGCTGAACTCTGGATTTTGGCTGGGAGCAGATCTGGGGATACTTTAAGGATATTGATCTCTGCTGCAACTTCGGTGTTGTGGTGTGTGTGTGTGTGTGTGTGTGTGTGTGTGTGCGTGGCTGGAAATCTTAACCAGCCTGGCTTTCTTCAATTCTCATGGGTATTTCTCACTTTGCCTTATGGGAGAGAAACAGGAAGTTCAGGTGTTGTGTCATTCTGATCTTCCTCTATCTCATTGTTTGGGTAGTTGGGGGGATCTTGTATAGCTGGGGGGCTAGGGTGTCAAGTTGTGGTAATCTTCCTTGTTTTTCCTTGCAACTTAACCAGTCCTCATTCCACTCCCACTCTGGCTTTGTCAGTCCCAGATTTCTCCCCTCCTCTGCATTCCTAGCACATGTTGACGTTAAACAGATGCTACAAACGGAATTTGGGGCTGACCCTTGGGCCACCTACCTTAGTATTGTATACACTGAGATTTAAATGCACAAAAATAGAGGCTCAAATGTGAATTACATGACAAGCAATCCCCTCCAAAATATCTGCATGGTTAAAAGCCAAAACAACAGCAATAACATGGTATAAAAAAAGAAGATAACACCTAGATATACAATCATACTCCAGTTGAAATGTGTAACAAACTCTGGCATATTCAAACAACAGGAAGGAGTTGAAAACTTTTAGAAATGGAGTAAGTTGGAAGATCTTTATGAAAACATCAAAGTAGGATTTGGCAGCAGCCGAATGTAAATGATGAATGTAACTATAATGAAACCAAACGGTTAGTTCATGTTTTTAAATGTACCATATATGCTTCTTTAGGCTTTCATTCAAATATATGTAAATGGGGATTTGATAATAGTTTCAGAGACACATTTGTTGTCAGAATGCAATACATACCTTTCTAGCATGTAAATACTTAATAACAGCAATAAAAACAAATACTATTGTCTGGATACTACAGCTATAGGTGTGTAGGAAATATTCCGGTGCAAGCGCAGAGACCTGGTTATTTGAAGGGAGGATATGGCATTTAGTGAGAACATAGGAATGACAGCAATAATTATATTGTTTACCACATCAACACCCAGAAGTGCTAGACTTCCTTTAAGATCTGCTTCTTTCATTTGTTTTATTTATTAATTGCTGCCCATGAAACATCTCAAAGCAATTTAACTATAAAAACATCCATGATGTCAGACACCTCCCTCAAAACTTCTCAATTTTACATAATAATAAAAAAGTATTAAATGCTTGGTTGGCATCTGTCTGTCTTGGGAGATAATGGAGGAGTGCAGCTTTGGGAGTGAAGTCAAACTGTTGGAAGGTTACAGCGCCTGCTGTGGCTGTAGAGACCGATATGAGAAAGACATGTTTTGTTGCAGCTGGGGCAGATGAAGCATTGCTGGAGCAGTGGGTGCACTCCCTCATTTCTAAAGGAACAACATGCAGGGCATGCTATGCTAGGCAAATATAATATTCAGTGGAAGCACTTGGACCAAATGCAACAAATACAGTGATACATTGGGTTATAGACGTTTCAGGTAACAGACTCCGCTAACCCAGAAATAGTACCTCGGGTTAAGAACTTTGCTTCAGGATGAGAACAGAAATCGTACAGCGGCGGCACGGTGGCAGCGGGAGGCCCCATTAGCTAAAGTGGTACCTCAGTTTAAGAACAGTTTCAGGTTAAGAACAGACCTCCAGAACGAATTGCTGTAAATTCTTAACTCGAGGTACCACTGTAGTCAACTATTGCACTGAAACCTGCTTGTCTGGGAAGATCTTCTGAGCGCAGTTCCTGTGGGACTCCATAAAGGTCAATCCATTTTGCCCCCATGATGTTCATAAAAGGCATGTCCTGTCTCCCCCCCCCCCCGCCCCCCAAAGTACTGAATCTTAACAGCTCCTGACGCTCTTATCTCTTCAAGTACTGGACAGGACAGTCACGCTCAAAAGGAAGCAATCAGTCCAACCATAATTAAAGGGCCAGAAATACTTGTTGAGGAGCCAAGTTTTTACACAGCCCATGGGAGAGGTGGATAGCTTTGGAAAAAAAGACAGAAAATTGTTCACATCCTTCACAATGAGAAACAATTGGGAAGCACTGTTTTAACAACCAGGGTACTTCTGCATCCAGTACTTAAGGAAAGATTAACAACTAACTTTGAATGCAGGCAGCCTCCTCGGAAAACTGTAACCTCACCCCTTCGTTCTCCTTTCAACTTCTCGTCAGTCATGTACCATAAATGACACTGCTTACATCATGGAGATGATGTAATGCTTAATTGAGGCTTGGAACAATGTTTTAAGATGTATGAATGAAAGATGCTGTGGCAGATCAGACATTATTAACTCCCTCCAAGCTAACGCCTGCACCCGAGGTAAACATCTACTGGTTCCAAGGCAATGCTTCTTTGAACTGTTTGGCATAATCAGTGTGATTTCTTTGGGGTACAATTACAATGTTATATCTTACTATCAGATTTCTACTATGGAAAATCCTGAATCCTGTCCAGTCAGTACAGTACGCACCTTTAATAATTCAACGAAACATGAAAGGTGAAACAGGTGAGTGTGTGAGAATGTAAGAGAGAGATTACTAGAATAATAAAACTGAACTGTAGAGTTGGGTGGGGCCCAAAGGTCATCTAGTCCAAGCCCCAACAACGCAGGAATCACAACGGAAGAATCCCTGATAGATGGCTATCCAAATTCTGTTTAAAAACCTTTGGTGAAGGAGAGCCCATCACCATTCCACTGTCAAGCAGCTGTAACTATCAGAAAGTTCATCCAAATATTTAGTTGAAATCTCCTTTCTTGAATTTCAATCCATTGGTTTGGATGCTACTCTCTGGAGCAGCAATTTATGCACAATATCTTTTATTCCTGGGGACAAGATCAGAGCTGATACAGGCTGACAAATCTGAATGAACACAAGCTTTTTACAGTATCTTTGTTTTCACCACCTGCTTGACCAAGAACTGTAGAAAACTTGCATGTTTTCATAGCATCACAAATAGATATTAACCAACTGTCCAAGGGGATGGAGAACCTGCGCTCCTCTAGATGTTGTTGGACTACAACACCCATCATCCTGTGCTGGCTGGGAATCATAGGAGTTAGGAGTGACTATCTGGAGGGCAGCAGTTTCCCCATCCCAGAAAGGTGTCAGCTGATCCAGTTTGCACTCTTGCTAAGTCTGACTATTAAGACATTGAACCCTGCAGATAACTTGTAAAATAAAAACAACGACATTGTCAAGTTCAAACTGATAGCAAAATACTTGTATGAGTAATAGAATTTAACACCAAATATTATTTCACCTAGTCAAGACACAGGGTGAGAGTAATTTTGAAGAACCAACACCCAATGGACAAAATCAGTCACAGCACACACTGATATCATGTTATGTATTTGTTTTCTCATACTTATAACTTGTCCTTCCTCCCAGTGGGAACACAGAATGGCTAACAGTACAAACAATAAAAATAACATTAGCAACACAATGACAATATATACAATGCAGCAGTCGCAGAAAGAAGGCTGGTTACATTTCAGAGGCCTGGGTGAAGGAGAAGGTTGTCACCTTGCATCTAAACGAGGACAACATGGAAGACAACCAAATGTTGATAAAGTTGACATGCCAAGCAGGGCATCCCCAGAGGGCCTTCTCGGTAGTGGCGCCCTCCCTATGGAACGTCCTCCCACCAGATGTCAAAGAGAACAACAACTACCAGACTTTTAGAAGACATCTGAAGGCAGCCTAATGTTTGATGTATCACAGTATTTTAATATTCTTTTGGAAGCCGCCCAGAGTGGCTGGGGAAGCCCAGCCAGATGGGCGAGGTATAAATAATAATAATAAATCAATAATAATAATAATAATAATAATAATAATAATAATAATAATGGTTGTTGTTGTTGTTATTATTATCATCTTAATAGATGGGTAAAGCAATACTGGAGAAGGTACTCTCTTGATTACTCCATCTAGAACCTGCTGCTTGCATAATTTCTGGACTCAGGAACCACTGGTATCTGTATCATTTATAGAAAAATATAAAATACACAAAAAATGTATATAAAATATACAAAAAAGGATCAAAAATATACTGTCAGTATCAGCAGATTTGCTGGTCTAGATGGTCCAATGGCTTGACCCAGCAAGAAGTTTATGTTCTTACATGCATGCTAAGCAAATTTTTCAGTAATTTGTAAGAAATAACTGTTTTGTGATTCTGCATCCTCCTTGGATAGACTTCTATCTTTTGACAGTAAGTTCTGTAGGATCACAATAAATCTTTAGAAACATGCCACTTGCCAGATGGTGGGTGGTGGAAACAGACAGAGTGGTGCTAGCAAACGGTAAGCTTGCTCTGCAGGAAGATCAGATGAATGTGAGCAAACAAAATCTCAAATAAGGGTGTGGCTATCTTGGGATGGGCTGGAGAAGGCGGATGTGAAAGCATCAGTGCCTTTTCTCACAGCTTTCCTTGGCAGGGTTCCTAGCAGAACCAAGCTAGAATGTGTAAAGCTTCTACCGCAGATTACTGAATAAACTTACAAGCCATATTGTTCTGTTAGGGAAATATGAGCTGGTGCATTTGTGCAGATCAGTTTGTGCTCTGGCCTTATATGAATACACAATTACCTGTGAGAAATCTGGCAGGCTTCAACTCTGAGAAAGAGCCAGTCTGAATAATGCAAGCCTCAGCTCTGCTGGTGAGAATGTTTTGTCTTCTTGGTCTTCCTTGTCTACAGCAGGGATGTCCCTGGGTTATCCTGTCATAGAGCTGGCCCAATGCATTTTGCCCCCTGAGGCAAACCACAAAATGCCCCCCCCTCAAACCAGGAAAAAAAATGGATGAGTGAAGATCTACATCAGGAACAAGGCGAGGGAATAAAAAGCTAAATTGGGAACAAGAGGAGAATCAAATTAACCTTACCCAGTGGTTGAAGTAGTAATCAAAGGCCATTGTGAGGGGAAAGGTCCCCCATTCTGAATCACACTGGGTGTAGAGCCCAGGAGACCCCAGAGGGCAGCCCCTGTTTTTTTTCTTCGTAGAGATGTGAGTAGACCAGTAGCACCTTCTACCTGCAGCCAGGCTGCTGTGGAGGTGGCATGGCAGGGCGGGGAGTTGCTGAGGAGGCAGCAGATCTGACCTCCAAGCAGTGTGCCACAACCATCACTGCTACCATGGCAGTGGCAGTGGGCAATGTATTCCTTGGAGGATATGTATTCCTTGGTGCTGCCTGAGGCAGTCACCTCACCTTGCCACAAGGGTGGGTCAGCCCGGCAACTAGCCCTTGTTTTCAGAGGACGACAATTCTGGATATATCTGGGAGTCAGTCCTATTGAATTCAACAGGACTTGTTTGGCTTGCACTGTAAGGCTACATCTACCTTAAATTTAAAGCACTGTGATACCACTTTAAACAGTCATGACTTTCCCAAAGCAATTCTGGGAGCTTGTTAAAGGTGCTGTCAGAAGACACCATTTCCTCCCACAGAGCTACTGTTCTCAGAATTCCCTGTGCAGACAGATTTATTGTTAAACCACTCTGAGAAGTGTAGCTCTGGGTAGGGAATAGGGGTTGGCCAACAACTGTCAGCACCATTAAGAAACTACAGCTCCCAGGATGCTTTGGGGGAAGATGTTAAAAGTGGTATTACAATCAGGGGCGCCGACTTATAAAAAATATTGGGGGGGCAGGGGCCCATACCGACTTATAAAAAATATTGGGGGGGCCCAAGACCTCCAAACCGCTGCTGCTGGGGGAACGAAAGGGGTGAGCCCCGGGCTGCCCCGACCTTAAGTGAACCTGTGAGGGCCCGCCCTTTGCGGCAGCCGATTGGCTGCCGCCGTGAGCGGTGAATATTAATGAGCTAGGGGGAATCCCCGCTTCTCGTGGGGCTGACGCCAGCCCCGCGAGATTGTTGATGGATCGAGAGCCCACAACCCCACCCCCTCTCTAGATCGGGAGTGGCTTTGTTTTAACTCATTACTGAATGTATTTTAAAAGGTAACTATCGTCAAACAAGGAAAATAAAAAATACCAACATAATTTTGTGATTTTACAAAGCATAATATAACTAATAATTTTCTTAAATTATTGGGGGGGCAGAGCCCCCCCAAACGAATTTTTGAGGGGGCTCGGGCCCCCTCAGGCCCCATGGAGTCGGCGCCTATGATTACAATTCTTTCAATGTATGGTGTGACCGTGGCCTAAGACACTCAGAACTCTTCCTTCCTTGCCATGTCCCACCAAGAGCCTCAAGAAGATGAGGTTCAGAAACAGGAAAGCATCCATCACAGATGCTGTGAGAAAGACAAGACTTCATACTTTATAAGGCGGCAACTGCTAATATAGCTCACTCTGACCCAAGACCAGATACCAAACCAAACAAGGCATACACCGGAGTTAGGTCAATTAATACCATAAGATGATTCTACAGTCCCTCTCACTTGGTGCTTCATCATATCAGGGAGTGAGGTCAACCTCCCTAGTTTATAGTTGGATAGGGGAGATCTGGGTTCAAATCCCTGCTCTGCCATGAATCTCTATCACTGTAGACCAAATGTGCATTCCTTCCTTACTCTGCTCAGTACCATTTACGATAATAATGCATGCATGCATGCATGCATGAATATAAGTACCACAAGTAATTATTAAGAGAGTCCTGAGGGTGGGGAGGATTCTGGCCCTGTCAGGAGGAACAGCATGTGACACTAGTTGTTTAGGAAAGGATGTCAAGAACATATCTATAGCAATCTGTTGATTGGTCTTCTTTGCTAAAAGCATGAGGTGTGTCCTAAAGGATTTGTTAGACTGAGTTTGCACATTGGCCAGAGCTCTTGAAGTTAGAAGAATGGATATGTGTGTATGTGGTGTTTCTGAAGTATGTATGTGACACAGGCAGCATGTGGGTACATTCTCACATACAGATGCTTCATACACAATATTTTTCCCCATTAAAAAAACAAACAGGGAGGGAGAGACTTTAGTCGCATGTCAAATACAGAGTGTATTCTGCCTGGCAGTGTTCTTCCACAACATGAATTGAATCTCTGACCATAAGCATGCGAAGCTGCATCCTATTTTATTGGAATCTTGTTTCATTTAGGCAAAGCTTCCTCAATCCATTAGTCTGAGGGACCAAGGGGAAGAAATATTCTTTTGGGAAATATTTTGTCATCTTTACCAGCAGAGGGCAGTTCATAACCATGTATATAGGGAATAAGGCTCTCTTCAAACAGCTGCTCTTTCTTCCTCTCTTCCCAGACAGAAATGATTGCTTGTTTTTAGGCTATAAATCAATATATTTTCATTATTTCATTATTAAAATACCATATTAGGAAGAAGAAAATCCACGCACCTTGGAATATTCAAAATGAAGAAAGTGGTTTATATGGTCAGTTCTTCTTTCTCAATTTTTTTTTTTTTAATATTTTATTAAGGGTTTTCTTGTTTTACAGTGTAAGTGTAATGCCTCGTATTTTTCCCCCCCGTGTAACATTTTTACAAATCCATTTCATTTGTTGAGGCATTAGGGGGAGAAGAAAAAAGAAAAGAAAAAAGAAAGAAAGAAAGAAAGAAAGAAAGAAAGAAAGAAAGAAAGAAAGGTGGAGGGAGGGGAGATGGATGGGGGTGGGGTCGGGTAGCGGTGTTTCTATTATGCTTAATGTATGTAGTTTGGTGTCAGCGTGCTTGTGTTGTTCACTTGTGTTCCTTTGGTGGTGAGAGAGGTTGGGGTTGGCCTAGGATGTGATTGTTTGTTTGTGATTGGCTGTGGTGATCTTTGTTTTCGTGTGTGAGTGAGGTGGGTGGGTGTTTTGGATCAAGTTAGCCATATTGATTTGTATGCTGTTGGTGGATTATTGTCATTGTCCTGTTGGGCTGTGTATGTGATAAAGGGGAGCCATACCGGGGTGAAGGTGTCTTCTTCTGTTTGTCCCCGTGTCAGTTTCAGTTTGTTAGTTAATTTTTCTAGTAGGGCTGTTTCCCATACTATTTGGTACCATTGGTCCATGCTTACTCCTGACAGGTCTCTCCAGTGTCTGGTTATGGTGTTTCTGGCTGCTGAAAGTAGGTGGGTTATGAGTTCTTTGTGGTGTAAATGGGCATTGTTGTCTTGGAAGATGTTTAGTAGGGCCAATTCTGGGGTGAAGTCTAATACTTGCTTTGTTATTTTACATATTTCTTGTATGGCTGTTGTCCAGAATAGTTGGATTTTGGGACACTCCCACCACATGTGAAGGTATGTGCCTGTGGAGGTGCACCCTCTCCAGCATTTTGGCGAGGTTCCTGGGTGTATTAGCGCTAGTTTCCTTGGTGTTAGGTACCACCTGTAGGTGAGTTTCAGTGTGAGTTCTTTTCTTTTCGTTGATATGGATTTAAAGGGGGGTTTAGACCACATTCTGGTCCATTGAGTGCGGTTAATCTCATAGCCTATGTCATTCTCCCATTGTTTTTTGATTGCGTCTAGGGGATTTGCAGGATTTTGGAGTAGTATTTTGTATATTGCGGATACCGTCCCTTTACCATTTCCCTTTGTTGTTAGGAGGAGGTTTTCAAAGGTTGTCAGGGCCTAGTTGCTGCTGATTTTACTGTTGGGTTGTTTAAGAGGGCATGTAGTTGGTGTTGTGTTAACCAGGGCATTTGGGTATCTTCTAGTTTGTCTTGTATTTCTTGTGTTGACAAGGGTTTGTTATTTTTATAAAAGTCTATTAGGCGATATAAGCCTTTGGTTCGCCAGGCTTTTATCTGGAGGTTTTGTGCTGCATGGTGGAATAATGGGTGGTACGCCAGGGGGATTAGTGGGGATGGGGTTGGGGATAGTTTGCCTATTTGTGTTTTCCATGCTTTGAGCATGGTCTGTGTGTACCTGTTAAGTGTTGTGGGAATTTTCTTTAGTTTGTTTGGGAGGAGTGGGTATGTTGTGGTGCAGGTATTCTCAATTGTGTCCCTCTCTAGGTGTACCCATTGTTTTGTCTCATCTTCTAGTATGTATGGCATTATATGACGTATTTGGTTGGCAATGTAATATGCTTCTATGTTGGGGATTCCCCATCCTCCTTCTGAGGTGGGGAGGTGCAGGTATTTGGGGCTTATTCTTGGTTTTTTATGTGAGAAGATGAAAGAGTGTAGTTTTCTCTGCCAACTGCGGAGTTGGGTTGAGGGGATCCAGATTGGGAGGGTTTGGAATAGGTAGGTTAGTTTTGGGAGTGTGATCATTTTGATCATGGCTATTTTGTCTGAGAGAGTGAAATTCGTGTTATTCCATCTCTTTAGGTCTTTGTTAATTTGTCGCCACAGGGGCTTGTAGTTGTGGAGGTACAATTTGTTGAGGTTTCTGGTTATTTGTACCCCTAGGTATCTGAACTTGGTGTGGCAGAGTTTTATTTTGGTGACCTTCGTGAGCTCTTTTTGGGTGTGAGGAGGGGTGTTGAAGCACATAGCTTCTGACTTTGTAAAATTTACCTGTAGGCCCGACACCATTGCAAATTTGTTGAGTTCTCTGATTAGGGAGGTTGCTGTGCTTATGGGGTCTGGTGTTGTCACCATTAGGTCATCTGCAAAGAGCCCTAATTTATAGGTTCTGCCTTTTATTTCCACTCCCTTGATGTCTGTGGCTGCTCGGATGCGGATTGCTAAGAGTTCCAGAGCCAGGATAAATAAGAAGGGAGACAGTGGGCATCCTTGTTTCGTGCCTCTTTGGATAGCTATAGTATTAGAATCCATATTGTTAATTCTGCATTTTGCTGAGGCTTGGGAGTATATTTGTTTGAGGATTTGTAGGAAGTTGGGGCCAAATTTCATGTTAGTTAGTACTGCTAATATGTATTTCCACTCTAAGCAATCAAAGGCTTTGAGGATGTCTAGGGACATAATTGTCAATGGGAGTTTCGTTGCCTTGCTGTGTTCGATCAGGTTCAGTAGTTTCCTGATGGGGTCTGTTATATTGCGGCCAGGGACAAAGCCAGTCTGGTCTGGGGCTATTAACTTGTGTAGGAAGATTTTTAGGCGGTTGGCCAAGATTGATGTGAATATCTTGTAGTCTTGGTTTATTAATGAGATTGGGCGGTATGATTCTACTTTGAGGCTGTCTTTTAGTGGTTTTGGGATGGAGACTATTTTGGAGTGGGTCCAGGTTTTGGGGATGGGGCCCCCTTTTATGATGTCGTTGAATAGGCGGGTCATGTAGGGCATCAAGGGTTCTTTGAATTTCCTATAGAATTCTGCTGTGAAGCCGTCTGGGCCTGGGGCTTTGTGTGGTTTCAGGTTTTTGAGGACCACATCTATTTCCTCTGGGGTGATAGGGCTGTCCATGAATTCCTGTTCCTCATCAGTTAGGGTAGGCATGGTCAGTCCTGCTAGAAATGTTCTGATTTCCTTCTCTGGTGGGTTATGGGAGGTGTATAGGTTGGAGTAGAATTCTGCAAATTCTGAGTTTATTTCTTCAGGGGAGAATGTTATGTTGCCGTCTTTTTTGGTGATGCAGTGTATTCTTGTTTTGAGTGCTTTTTTCCTACATCTATTTGCTAGTAATCTGGAGTTTTTCCCTCCATATTCATAGAAACGTTGTTTAGAATATAGAATGCTGATCATTGTTTTGTTAATTTCTAGGGAGTCTAGTTCTCTCCTTTTTTGTTCTATAAGTTTGAGGAGTTTTTTAGATCCTGTTTGTTTGTAGCGTGTTGAGAGGGCTGTGATGTCTTGTTCTATTTTGCTAATTTTTGAGGAGGTTTGTTTTTTAAGGAATGTTTTCTCTTTTATGCAAGCTCCTCTGGTGACCGCTTTCATTGTGTCCCATAGGAGGGGGGTTGTTATATTGTCTACATTGTTTTCCTTGAAGTAGTTTTGGAGGGTTTTTGTGAGACTCTCTCTAATTTGTTTGTTTGTAGTTAGGATGGGACTGAAGGACCATGATGGGGTGGTTTGTGTTCCTTCTCCTATTTTAACGATGACTTCTACTGGGGCGTGATCTGTGATTTTAATGTTACCGATGTTTGTTGATTCCACTGAGGGGATCAGACCCTGTGTGAGTAGAATGCTGTTCCAGTCTGGACACTGTATCATGACGTTCCGATTGGAATGTATGGCTGATGTCTCCTGGGTTTTGCTCACCCCAAATGTCGTAGAGACCCCTGTTTTTTAGCATTTTTAGTAACTTGTAAGAGTTCCTAGTTGTTGGGGGTTTCCTTCGGAGGAAGGTTGCCCATGGGGTTGTAGGGTGGATATCTTTCAGGGATATACCTTTCATATTTAGATTGAGGTCCCCTCCTAGGATTGCTTCCCCTTCAGAGAAGGAGAGGAATTTGTTTAGTGTCTTCTGGAAGAATTCTAATTGTTTCGCGTTTGGGGCATATATGGAGCCAATTGTCAGTTTGATTTTGCCATCTAGTGTCCCTTTAGCGAAAATGAATCTGCCTTTTTTGTCCCTGAGGACTGTTGTGGCAGTGAAGTTCAGGTCTCTACTGAGTATTATGGCTACACCGCGAGCTTTCCCTGAGCCTCGTCTTCTTTCTCAAATATGTACATCCGAAGTACCGGTACTTTAAACTGAAAATATGGATTGCAGTAGGGCTTGGTGAAGCATACCAAAAAGTTTGTGGGTGCCAGATTGGTAATCCCTATAACCCTAGCAAGTGTTAAAATATAAGACAGGCTAGCTTCCTCATGAGGTGATTGCCTGGGAGATGGGCCATTAAGGGAAACAAAGGAATGGCTGTGTACCAGAGGGTAAGCGGGTTGGCCTCCTTCCCACAACTGTCTGTTAGATACAAAGACAAAAAGTGAGCACAGAGGACCTAAAAGAAATAGCTGCAGGCTGGAAAAGCAAAGAGAGAAGCCCCAGCTGATTTCTGCTTGAATTCAAGGCTATGGCTATGAGAGAAACAAGACCCTTTTGAAGTGTTAATGCTGTGAATCCCTCCATTGCAGGCTCAGGTTGTAAGGTAAAGGTAAAGGTACCCCTGCCCATACGGGCCAGTCGTGTCCGACTCTAGGGTTGTGCGCCCATCTCACTTAAGAGGCCGGGGGCCAGCGTTGTCCGAAGACACTTCTGGGTCACGTGGCCAGCGTGACAAGCTGCATCTGGCAAGCCAGCGCAGCACACGGAAACACCGTTTACCTTCCCACTAGTAAGCGGTCCCTATTTATCTACTTGCACCCAGGGGTGCTTTCGAACTGCTAGGTTGGCAGGCGCTGGGACTGAACGACTGGAGCGCACCCCGCCACGGGGATTCGAACCGCCAACCATGTGATCGGCAAGTCCTAGGCGCTGAGGTTTTACCCACAGCGCCACCCGTGTCCCTAGGCTCAGGTTGTATTTACGTGTAAATAAACCAAATACCATAAAGACGCCACAGTCTCTGCTGTGCCTCATTCCCAAAAGGAAACATGAAATCATGCACCGCTTGGAGATTGGGGTTGCGTGCAACAGTATGTACCACAAAACTGGGGAAGTACCAATGGAAGGTTTTTTAAATCCAGGTGCTTGAGATGAAATTTATCCCTGGCCCAATGTGTTTTAGAACAAATCCTTCCTTGGGGACAGTGCTTGTATTATTAATAATAAATATTAACTTCTATCCCACTTTTAACACCTCCTCAGGTCCTTTTGCCTTGCAGGAGGCAGCCATTCTTTCTCTTCCTCTTCTCAAGCCCCCTTGACTCAGCATGCAAGGAGTTCAGGCTGTGGCACTGAGGCCCACCTGAAAGTGCCTCAAGAACAAGCCCCACTGGTGGTTCCTCGAGTTTGAGAAGCACTGTGTTATGACATTGGGGTGGGCTATTTTCATTGTTTTTCTGATGGCATGTAAGAATAAGAAATCACACTGGATGTCACCAACCCCTGAGGCCATCCAAATATCAGCTGATGTAAATATCAACAGGGGCTGTGAGAAAGTTAACTCCTCAAGTGGAATACCTGAAGGACTTAATACCCAAGTAACCATGCTCAGAAAGTCCATTTCTGAGTATTATGCTGAAGTGAAGAATTAAGGCTTAAATATATTTGTTTTTAGGTAGTCCTCCCCATTCTCAATATGTTGGGAATCACTGATTACCAACAAACACAGGATTCTTTCTTTCTCTCTCAGCAACATTTTCTTTGCTCATTTGTTCTTTTTCAGACTGAACTCAGGGACTGAGAATGGTTGAGTAACAGGCTTGCAAAAGGAAGGAAGTGGCAAGTTCTTAACAGCGCTGTCTTATAAATGTTTACTCAGCCAGTAGTAACTCTGTCTAGGAGGCCACCCCCCCATAAATTTAAAACACCCCCAAGAATCCTGGAAACTGTAGTTTGTTAAGGGTGCTAGGAATTATAGCTCTGTGAAGGGTAAATTACAGTTCTCAGGATTCGGTGCAGGTGGGTGTGCCTGCATGCAGCCCGTGTTCTCAGGTTCAAAGATCTTTGGTCCTTCTATCCCATCTTACCAGGATTAGCCTTTATTTATTACAGTTTTATATCGCCCTTTGTCCAGAGAGTTGAAGACAATGTATATGTGTCTCCCCCACCCTTCCCCCAACCTTACAAAGTACAGTGGTACCTCGGGTTACATACGCTTCAAGTTACATACGCTTCAGTTTACACACTCTGCTAACCCAGAAATAGATAGTGCTTCAGGCTAAGAACTTTGCTTCAGGATAAGAACAGAAATCGGGCTCCAGTGGCACGGCAGCAGCAGGAGGCCCCATTAGCTAAAGTGGTGCTTCAGGTTAAGAACAGTTTCAGGTTAAGAACGGACCTCCGGAACGAATTAAGTACTTAACCTGAGGTACCACTGTATTGAGTGAGGCCTGTGATGAATCCTTTTGGCTTCCACTGAGCTTTGTGGCTTGATGGGCAATTTGAATCTGAGAGTGCCCACATACATAATCTAATCACGACTATGCCACACGGTCAGTTTCCTCTAGGTCAGTTTCTCTACACCAGAGCAGGGAGGATGCATAAAATGGTTTGGAGAGAATACAGAGATACATTACATTTCTGGGGCAGCTGGCTCAGAACCCACCAAGGTCATACAACCAGTGGGTTCTTCTTCTTCTTCTTCTTCTTCTTCTTCTTCTTCTTCTTCTTCTTCTTCTTCTTGCAAAGTCATTTCTGATGAATATTAGCTATCTCCCTGCCAAGGTTATGGGAACGTCCTGCACATAATCGTATGTGCAAAGGCAGCAGTAAACATTTTTAGCCTCCACACGATAGTGATCAGCGATTCCAATTTTGTGACTGTAATACAGCAGTCTCAGAGGGTGCTGCTGTCCCTTTTAATCTTTCCGACTACCTCCTCTGAGAATTATGAACATTTCATTAAGAGTATGGTACTTCACTATGCAGAAAATATTCTAAAAGTAGCTACTGATATAAAGGCTTCAGGAGTGCCCTCCAGCCAGGAAGAGAGACCCATATGTAATGATAGTCTTTAGTTTAAATCAGTTATTGGAGTCATACTTCATGATACTTAGAACAGGTCTCCCCAAGTGAGGTGCATGACATAAAGCCGGATTAAGGTTCCTGAAAGATGCTGGTAATGATCCGTGGATGCTGTCGGCCCCTGGATCTCCCTAACCTTTTCAAAAGGTATCTGAAAAAGTGTGCATGCACACAAAAGCTCATACCAATAACAAACTTAATTGGTCTCTAAGGTACTACTGGAAGGAATTTTTAAATTTTCTTTTCAAAAGAGATATACATTAAAGGTATATAGGGCACCCCTCTTATGCTTTTGCAGCAGCTATCAAGATATATGCCGATTCATTTAAGCCTCTTCTAAAGCCATTGATGCCTCCTTAAATCATCCACTTACACTTTCAGGGATTTTTCTGCTCCAGAGTGAATTATTAGAATAATTGAACAGTATTATTACCCTTCTTCTGCCCTTGCCAGCAGTAGGGTTGCCAGTGTGGCAGGGAATCTGTGGCTCTGTCCCATCCCCAGTTATGATTGGTCCCTTGTTTTGATTTTAGGTATGTTGCTTTAAAATGGGAATTTCCCCAATCTCAAAGAAGACATAGATTTAAATATTAACTAAACATCAAAATGCTCACATACATCCACGCACTATGTCTTTGCTTCAGAATACAAACAATGCTTAGCTAAGATGGTGGGGAGATGTAAATATTTTGCATATTCGTTCCTGGAACGATTACAACTTAGAATTGACTTTGCTTTTTCATACATAGCTTAGTTAAAATGACAAGGTTGCTTGGGAGCTGAGCGGGAGAAAAGCGAGGATTGCCAGAGATTAGAATGATTTGACATTTTTGTGACTTTAAATCATATTATTCTGGTGGTTTGCATGGATGAAGCCATCTATCTTACTGTCACCCAGCAGCCAACAGCAATGTAAACACCTAATAAATGAAGTGTAATGATGTCCCAGTTTTTGGCAACTGTTTGTCCCCTTTGTGGAAGCTGCGGTGCCAATTTTCAGCACTTAAGCAAGATTATAGTGCCAAGAAGAAAACACATACACACAATTTTCTGTTTATGAACTGTTGTCTGACCCTGTAAGCTCTTCTGTATGAAAAGCGATTTATAGCTTCAGGTACCGTAACAAATATCATTCCAAGAAAATGTCTAGAAGTGAGAGGACAGCACCATCTCAGACAAACATAGTCATACATTTGTTTGAATACAACTGATAACCTAAAAGGTTTTTCAAGGTGTCTTATTCTACCACCACCTGGCTTCCTGAAGGAACGTCTCCACCCCCATCGTTCAGTCTGGACACTGAGGTCCAGCTCCAAGGGCCTCCTGGCAGTTCCCTCACTGTAAGGTTACAGGGAACCAGGCAGAAGGTCTTTTCACTAGTGGGGCCCACCCTGTGGAATACCCTCCCATCAGATGTCATCCGAAGGCAGCCCAGTATAGGGAAGTTTTTAATGTTTGATGTTTTATTATTGTGTTTTTATATTTTGCTGGAAGCTGCTTGGAGTCTGTGGGGCAGCCCTGTCAGATGGGCATCATCATCATCATCATCATCATCATCATTATTTCATCTCCATTTTTTGGCTACTGGTGTTGTGAGGGAAGTGCTAATTTGTAATGATTTGTCAGTTGCATACTATTCCATTTTATTCGCCTTCAGGTTGACTTGCTTAGCTGCTCAATTTTTTAAATGGGGTTTTAGATTATGTAGATTGATTTGCTGCTTTTGCAATCCCCATTTTATAAAGATATTTACAAACGGATCCTGTGGATCTGCTTTACTTGCAGCAGCAGAAAAACAGTGACTTATATTATTATAAAGTCATCCTATTTCTGTCAAGAAGAGTGGAGTCAGTCAATGCTGTAGAAATAGCCAGGGGGACTCATCTATCTCCCTGCTCTGCTCCAGGCTGAGTGGTATTGCTATAAGAAAACAGAGTTTGCTTGGTGTCCCATGTTGATGCCAGGTGTAGTGACTGGTTATTTTGCAATGCTCTTCGGATCCTAATGCCCAATCCTATAAACTGTCTTGCTCACTTTATTGCATGTTGTTTACTAGCTGCTCAGCTGTAGAATCTGTTACAACATTTTCAGTAAGCCCTGTGGGAAAATAACTTCTTGGGCAACTGGAACACCATACTTTAGAAATAGTCACTTAATAACAAATAAAACAGGATAACAACTAACACCGCCCCACTCCTGCCAATAAAAGATGTGATAATGTTATTGTGTTTGAGTACCAGGGTAGCTGGTAGACTCTCCTTGAGCAAATGAAGTGATAATGAGCCTTTCAAGTTTGTTTGTGACAAATTAGCCCAGAAGTTAAAGAATGAGGAAAATAAGCAGAGACTGTAAGCTTCTTTCATTTTCTTCAATTAGTTTCCTACTTCATGCTGGCAGACTAAATGGCAACATTTCTTTGCAAAATTGTTTGCTAATTAAAAAGCTGAAGGTTGCATTTCAGCTAGCTGAAGACCACTAGTTGAAAGATTGCTTCAGACTAATTTTGATTGTATGAAGTGATGCCCTACAGCCATGCAGTGTGACTGTGTGCACTAGCCCCCCCCCCCCCCGGTACTGCTGCCATATTGAATCACTTCCTCTATCTGGTCTCTGAACTGGTGGAACCTCAGTTGCTCCTCTACTCCCAAGATCTGCGTGAAGTGTGAGAAGAAGAAGAAAGACCTGTTCCACCAATGTTATTAAACAGCAGCATCTGTGTTGCAAAAGATAAACCAGAGGCAGCAGCAAAGCTAGCCACTTGGACGCATGGGGGGCAGACGGAGCGAGATGCCCACAGGAGCAAGGCAGGGTGTGCTAGAATCCCAGTGCCTGAGCACTCTGCAGGCCCACATTGCTTTTTGGGGCAGCATGGAGCCTACAGGCGCTTGACTCCCAGGAGAGACGCATGGCTTGGACGCGGTAAGTGCCACCCCCCGCGGTGTAGGGCCTAGTGCCCCTTGCCCCCCCAGCTACGTCTCTGACCAGAGGGCAACATACAAGAATATAGAAGTGGTTATTAGGCTATTTTAAGCATGGACAATATTAAGATTGTCTTGCAGACTTGTCAAAACAGTATTGCCCCAGGGCAATCTGAGACACCTGGCAATATTGTTTCACTAATCAATTTACAGTGGTACCTCGGGTTACATACACTTCAGGTTACATACGCTTCAGGTTACAAACTCTGCTAACCCAGAAATATTACCTCGGGTTAAGAACTTTGCTTCAGGATGAGAACAGAAATTGTGCAGCGGCAGCAGGAGGCCCCATTAGCTAAAGTGGTGCTTCAGGTTAAGAACAGTTTCAGGTTAAGAATGGACCTCTGGAACGAATTAAGTACTTAACCCGAGGTACCACTGTATGCTTATCACAGAGTCCTGGCGCTGGAATATACTGGAAAAAACTTTGTCCTACCCTTCATTATAAACCGGAATAGAATTGCCAACTTTTGTTACACTCTCCTTGGCTCAACAACAACTTGCTGGGCACACATGAGCAGGTGATAATGCTTATCTCCATGCTGTAAAAAGGTTTTACCTGCTGATTACTGCATTCCAAGCTGCTGTTAAAGGAAAGGAGAAACCTAGGCTGGTTTTTTTCCAGGCCAGATAGCAGCAATTCTAAACTAGTATAAGACTCCAAAGGACAACATCAAACATATGCAGCAGCACACTTTTATAAGGATGCTACACTTCTCCCAAAAGAGAAAACATGCTGTTCGGTCACTTGCACATTGACTAAAACTGAAATTGAGGTAAACTACCCTCAGCCTGGCAAAGAAAACTCAAGCAGGGTAATTTATCCCAGCAGCTGCCATTTTATTTACCTACAATACCTCAAACATGGCATCGTTCCATTGTGAATAAAATGGCACTTGCTGGTGAGAATGCCATTTTTAAAGGCATCTATATACTGCTTAATTACCAAAGTCTCTATGGACCATACATAAAAATTACATTTTAAAAAATGATAAAAACTGGAGAGTTAAAGAGCAATGCAGCACTGTTTACAAAAGAGCTTTCAAGCAGCCATGTTTACAGTCTTTGAATGGGTGAAGTGATCTTGATTTCAGGTGACTGGGGGGGGGGGGTTTAACTTTTTCCACCGTGTTCTTCTTCCTTTCTCTCTCAGCACATGAGTGTGCACACACAGTCCCCTTCATGCAGGTGTTCAAGATAGAATAATGAGCCAGGCTATCGAATAGGCTCCTGGTGAAGGGCATCGCTGGGCAAAGTGACCTAGCCTCTCAGCTTACAAGGTGGTTTTATATTTCTTGTGAAAAATACTGCTGACTATTGAGATCACTCTGAATGTACTTTGTAGCAAAGGCCTTGGAAGGACAATGGACACCTAGAAGCATTATAATTGCTATGGGCCAGCTCCCCCAAGCTGTAAAATAGCAAGGGAGGCAGGGAAATGCATAATCAGACCCGTTACTGGACTGTGAATACTGTGTACTTTTTTTGAACATAACGCACAAGGTCCCTTTGGAGCCTCCACGGAGGTAAATCAAACACTTCAGAGGCAATAAAGCAGGTCAGGAGTGGGTATTTTATTACATTTCTCTGTAAAAAGTATAGAGCAACTTTAACCATCTGTCCACCACTTGACAGTTCACCTGTGACATGTTTGATAAATTTATACAATTAATAAATTCATACAATGGAATGGATTCTGTAGGTTCTTCTGTTATCATAAAGGACCTGGTTTTGTGACACTGGGAAGTATGTTACTAAGGACTCAATTAAACTTCCCTTTGTCCTGTGGCTTCTCCTTCTTAGGCTTGACAACCATATGTCAGGAGTGCTCTGATGGTGTTTCCTGCTTGGCAGGGGGTTGGACTCGATGGCCCTTGTGGTCTCTTCCAACTTTATGATTCTATGATTCTAGCCACAGGAAATAGCACAGGTTCATTTTCCCAGGAAAGTGGTGCGACAGAATAAAAAAAACAAAAACCTCCTGAGCCTGTGGCTAGAAATTGCAGGAAAAACAGAAGTGTGGGTGAGTCCTACTATAAAGTCGGCAAAGCTATACTTTACAGTGGGGGATATACCTATGTGAAAGGGCAAGCTTTCAGGTTTCATAGAATCCTCAGGCATAATTACCAAATTTCCCTTACTGGCTCTGCTTCCTGGGCCTTTAAAAACAGGTAGACAGATGGAAATGTAGCAAGTGAAAAATTTCCTGGCACGCTGTTACTTAAACCATTTTTACCCCCATCTTTCAACCACCTTTCTCAAATTGGATCACACCAAAGGTTAAACAGCATTGGTGGTATAGTTTAAGCGGGTGGCGCTGTGGTCTAAACCACTGAGACTCTTGTGCTTGCCGATCAGAAGGTCAGCAATTGGAATCCCTGCAATGGGGTGAGCTCCCGTTGCAATTTGAAAGCACACCAGTGCAAGTAAATTGGTACCGCTGTGGCGGGAAGGTAAACGGCATTTCTGTGCGCTCTGGTTTCCGTCACGGTGTTCTGTTGAGCCAGAAGCGGTTTAGTCCTGCTGGCCACCTGACCCGGAAAGCTGTCTGTGGACAAACGCTGGCTCCCTCAGCCTGAAAGCGAGGTGAGTGCCACAACCCCAGAGTCGCCTTTGACTGGACTTAACAGTCCAGGGGTCCTTTACCTTTTTTATAGCTTAAGAACAAATACTAAAAAAACAAAAAAAACAAACCCACAACCACTGTGAAAATAAAACAGCAGCAGGATCAAGTTTAATCAGATCATGGAATGCCCTAGTTAATAAAAAGATGGTAACAAGCACTCCTAGTTACTGGGGCCACCAGGGCTTCAGGTGAGAAAGCTATATCCAGGAGCAACCCCCAGACTAGCCACCTTTCTTTCACCCTACCCAAAGGAGGCAATTTTCCAAGTATCTAGATTTGCAAACAACCCTCTTGCAGTGCCTCCGTCTTGCCAGGATTCAGAGTCAGTTTGTTGGCCTTTCTCCAGTCTACCACCAAGTCCAGGCACTGGTCCAAGGCTTGCATGGCCTCCCTTGTGTCAGATTTCACAGAGAAATAGAGCTGGGTATCATCAGCATACTGATGACACCTCGCCCCAAATTTCCTGTTAGCTGCTCCCAACCATGTCATGTAGATGTTAAACAGCACTGCGGACAGGATGGTATCCTGTGGCACCTCACAGCACAACAGCCAGGGAGCCAAATGACTACCATCCAATGCTATTTTCTGAAACTGACCCTGGAGATAGGATCAGAACCACAGTAAAACAGTGCCTCTGTTTCCCATCCTGCTAAGACGTGGCAGATGGATACCCTGGTCAATGGTATAATGGAGAGATCAGTTAAGAATTGCACTCCTCTGCTTCTCATAAAGGGCAGGGCAACCAAGGCCAATTCATTCCCATCACCTGGACTGAACTCAGAGGCAACCCAACCAACCAAAGTCCCCAACCTCATAGAGTAGCATTCCAAAACCTCTGATAGCTGCAGGCATATTCTCTCCCCACCTTGAATTAAAATTAGAGATGCATTTCATTCACTGTAAGCCCAGCAACAACAACCCCTTGAGTGTGGACGTTGAGTCACTGTTCCGGGTGTGCCTATTTATTGGAGTGAGACTAGCTGAAAGGAGTGACTCATGCGGCAGGACACAGCAGGCAGCCTATTTTGTGGGTGTGCACAGTTGTAAGATGGAGGGGAGAGGGACAGGAAAGGGATAATGGGCAAACCTGCTGGACAGGTTAACCTAGCAAATGTCTTTTGTTAGGGAAACCAAAGTTGCCATGGGAGCTAAATAGTTAGCAGTTTGCTTCTTCATGCAGCAGCGTTCACCAAACTGGCGCACTCCACATAATAACAATAACAATTTATTATTTATATCCCGCCCATCTGGCTGAGTTTCCCCAGCTGCTCCCAATCGAATGTTAAAAACAATACAGCATTAAATATTAAAAACTTCCCTAAACAGGGCTGCCTTCAGATGTCTTTTAAAGATAAGATAGCTGCTTATTTCCTTCACATCTGAAAGGAGGGTGTTCTACAGGGTGGGCGCCACTACTGAGAAGGCCTCCTGTCTGGTTCCCTGTAACCTCACTTCTCACAATGAGGGAACCACCAGAAGGCCCTCAGTGCTGGATCTCAGAGTCCGGGCTGAACGGTGGTGGTGGAGACACTCCTTCATGTATACATGTTTGGAACTATAACTCCCACCAGCCCCAATGGTCCAGGAGAATGGGAGTTGGGTCCAACAGTATCCAGAGAACATTAGGCTGTGATATGGCATCTTTTTGAGATTGTTCTGAGACAGCCATTTTGACAAAAGGACACCACCACTAACCAAGGGGAGGAGACTAATTGCCTGTGCAAAAGGATAAGACTGTAGTCACGCTAAGGCTCCATCAGTTCAGATACTTGTGCTCATTGCACAAAGACTAGGGAGAGAGGTTACTTCATGCATTCCTGAAGACGACATCTTAATAGGGCTAGAAACAGTGAAGAGAGCTGAGTTTGGGGGTTCTGGAAACATTTCAGGGTGCTAGCTATCCCACTAGAGATCTGTTGTAGACTTTGCCTTTCTGTTGGGAGTGCTTAAGCTGCATCCCTACCTGCAGATTTGTAAATAAGCACCAATATTACAAAACATCAATAAACCTCTGGTAGCCTCCTTCTAAACGGTACACCAAACATTGGTTAATCACTGTACCCCCTGGAGTGTCACTGCTTGGAGAAATAGAGTGTGTGTTAACAGTACTTTTAAGTTCCCCAGAGCCAAAAATGATTTTATTTATTTATTTCTCACAACCACACACTAGGTTTATCTCCTTTCCACACATTTAGGAAAAGCCCTACCTGTTGGACTTCTGCCACAGCAGGATTACAGATGCAGTTTTGCAGCTACAACATTACAAGGGAGCTATCGCTAGATTAGGATGTACTTAATTATCTTTAAAAAGGAGATAGCTGCTATCCTTCTCAAGGGATTAAAATCAAAAAGGTAATAAGGCGGTTAAGTGCTCAATTAAAGAGATTGGGATATGTGATCCTAGACAGGTAGCGGAAGCTCATCAACATAGTATCATTGTTTCACAGTAAGATCATTCATTTTAATGAAGACCTAGCAAAAAGGTTTTATTATTGGTTGGTGTGTTCATATCATCCTGACTTTACAAATTCATGCTCGCATCCTCAAACCAACAGGGGAAATGTCAGGAGGTGCATGGAAGTTGAACCAGAGATACTTGTTCTTTTGTCATGCGACAATCAAATGCTGCAACTACAGCTACCTACATTTGAGTACATCTGAAATTTTACCAGAAAGGTAGCATGCATTTATTCTCAAATGTCACCATAAGTTTATTTGCAGATGTTCTTAAGATTCATCCAGTGCCTGAGAAGACAACATGGGCTGCACATGGTCAGTGTGCCAACTGATAAACACTGCCAGCAGCTTGATGATCCTTCACAAACTGCCTGTAGCTCATGGATGGATCCTGGAACCTGCCCATTCATACTGAGCAGCATTACTTTTAAAACAAGCTCTTTCTTCTCTTTCTTTAGAGAGATTAATTTGGAAGTGTTTATTGTTCCTTCTACATCTCTCAAGCACCACCCTTCTCACTAAGCACACGATAAAATATTCAGGCTTTTACTGTACAATATTATCTTAGTATTTGACTACATAAACACAATGCAACCACTTTGGGCAGGAAGATCCAACTGCACCCACACAATCCAGAAGTGGTTTTTGCATTTGTACTCTGTCCCACTGTTAACATTTGTAAGCTACTTGGGGGGATGGGGGACAAAGACCTACCTTTTTACCTGTTACTCTGTAAAGAGTAAACTCTACAGTGCCATGTAGGTAACTATAACATATTAAAATGTATCTCCAAAGTTCTCCAGTTAGCTGAAACTTCATATGACTACATGCATCCCAAGTGGTGAGAGATTTTAGCACATAGCTCTGGTTTGGTTTGGTTTCCTTTGAATGAAAGTCACTGGAAAGATGGACCATAAAATGGAAAGGCTCAAAGCATTAACAGACTTGTACCCCCCCTCCTCACTTTGGACTCAGCACAGAGAGCAAGCCTCTGTGTCTTCCATGCTAAGACTGGCTCCCACACTATTGTTCTCTTGCACTCACAATGACATTGCCTCCAGCCAGGTGAGGGGGCTGAAAGCATCACTAGCTAGTTGTTTCTAGGCAACACACCTGTCCTTCACCAGCTCATTAGTCACACTAATTAGGGACATGAGTGGCGATGTGGTCTAAACCATTGAGCCTCTTGGGCTTGCTGATCAGCTCGGCGGTTCGAATCCTGATGGAGTGAGCTCCCGTTGCTCTGTCCCAGCTCCTGCCAACCTAGCAGTTCAAAAGCACACCAGTGCAAGTAAATAGGTACCACTGTGGCGGGAAGGTAAACGTCGTTTCTGTGTGCTCTGGTTTCCATCACTGTGTCCCATTGTGCCAGAAGCGGTTTAGTCATGCTGGCCACATGACCCAGAAAAGCTGTTTGTGGACAAACACCGGCTCCCTTAGCCTGAAAGCAAGATGAGCGCTTCACCCCATAGTCACCTTTGACTGGACTTAACCGTCACACCAATAAATGCTTAACAGGCCCACATTGGCTGAAAGACTCCTGCATTGCAGAGGGCTGGACTAGATGATCCTCGTGGTCACCTCTAACTATGATTTTATGACTTGGCTTAAGGCCCCAGATTTGACTACTTAAGCAGCGTCTTCCACTAAAGCAGCAAGAATCCCATTTTAGAGATACAAAACCACAGGCTTGAAAGGGACCCAGTGTGGGTATTCAGAATAATACTTAATCTGTTGTAGCTACTGTACAGCTAAACAATGTACTCCTATCCAGCAGAATTTGAAACTGAAGGTACAAGTAATAAGACAGCCTACAAGTTGTCAGAGGGAGGAAGTGCATGCCCCGCCTTCAGCGTTGCTGGTATTTCATCAGCCCACACATTTCCTGTTGGCCAGCAGCTGCCAATGAATCTGGGGGGGAAAATGTAAAACTCAATTCTACTGCTGTCAGGACCATGAAATCCGTCTAGTTGTCAATTCAAGAAGAACACAGTGCAAGAGACCAAATACTGTGGTGTTTAGTCTCTGTGTGCAGGAATCAGCACAATGAATTAGATGAGAGAAGATCAAAATAAGCTTTGTTCTTGGCTGTGTGCACATTACATGTATAAGCATGCAGAGGACTGTGCTAAACATTTGGTTGACAGAATTTAGATTCAGATGACAGCTTCGCCCATGAGATGTAACTCTACGAGAATCCTCTGAGAATCATCACCACTTTTTTTTCAGGTATCAGAAATAAATGTTTAATCCTCAGATCTATCTTCTACCCCAGCTGCAGTAGGAAAATATCCTTCACCTGTCCTTGCTCAGCAAGAGAGAGAGAGAGAAATAGATTGAAGATTGTTTCCTGTCAAGAGATAAGAAGGGTTACATGAGTTAGAACGAAAATAAAACAAAGATGGGAGAGGAGTAAAAGAGACCTTTGCAAAATGATAAAAATGAAAGGGGGGTAATTAGAAGGAAACAACAAAAATAATTACATTTCCTACACAAATTAATTTGTGAGGATGTATCCACCCTACCAGCCAATGTATCAAAACAACCACCATGTTTTCCAGCACTGCAAGGGCATGATGTGACATTGAAGGCAGACATGTTGGCTCAGACATTTAATATGAGGGTTTAAAGGAAGATGTTAGGTAATGGAATGAGAGAGAACCATCAGAGGAAGAATGAGCAACAAGCCCATAATAATCTCTAACCAAGCATGTTCATTCAACTCTCATATTACAAATGGGGATTTTTAAATATATGCTATTTGTATGGAAAATAAACAGACATGAGAAAAAGAAGCCATTTGGCAATAGAAAGCTTCTTTTTGAAGTAGCAATAATAAATGTTGACTTTCTTGACATGATTGTAAATATTGCTTCCTTAGATTCTTCTGGCTATAATCTTGTTGAGGCACCGATTTTTAATGAAAGTGAAATGGTTCTGCCTTGGTATAATTTTTTATCTTATGAAATATTAAGATGACAGATAGGGCTGCATGGCTCTCGGCATTTTCCTTCCAAACAAAACAATTCTCTTAAAAATGAAACAAAACACACCTCTCTCTTTTTAGTGTGCTTCAGAATTATAAATCTTGCAACTAGTATAAACTTGGACATTTTATGCAAATTCTTCAGGGTATGTTTTAAAGTTCAAGTATGAACATTTTTAACACTGAAATCTAAATAATTAAATCTAGATTATTAAAATAAAGCAACAATAATGGGTTGCCTCCAATGGTTACTTTGCCTAAGTAGAAAGTACTTTTTCCATGCAAGTCTTCCGCCCTCCAAAAACTGTTTCTTATGCTCTGGAACATATCAGGGTCTTATCAATCGTGGCAGTAGGTAGGTGCTTCAATGAAATTTGGGTACCCTGACTTGTTTAACTAGAAGTGCTTACCACTGAGGCAAAACCACAATTGGAGATAGGGAACTGTGTGTTATACAGGGGTTCAGCCTCACTGCCATTTAAAGTATGTCTTCTAACAACTTATAGAATCATATAATAGTTGAGTTTGAAGGGAATACACATTTAACAAATGCATGATCAATTTGCTGCTCTATTAATGTGATTGATGGTAAGAAGAGCTTCAGATTATTTTTTATCTGTATATGTAGGGTTTGGAATGGTTCTTTCAATGAGAAGCTTTTCATTACCAACCACAAGGCAATCTCAGTTATTTCATTTCATTGAACGCCCATCTGATATGCCACAGAAAATATAATTTGGTAAATAGATTATATTATTGAAAGATAAATAAGTGCATGATCTGAATAGATGACCTACATTTTAAATTACTGGGATTTACAAGCATGCCACCCAGTTCATGGATATGGCTCAAAGACCCTGTTCTGCTAATAAATATAGGTTCAATCCCTGGTATCTCTAGGTAGACCTGGGAAAGACCTGCTGTCTGAAAAGAGTTGGAAAGCTGCTGTCAGTCAGTGTGGAGACAGACCATAGTGAGATAGATTGAACAATGGTCTGACTTCGTGTAAGGCAGAATTCTTTCATATTTTCCTAGGTACAACACAAGTATGTATCTTTTATTCTGACAGTAGCAAACCAAAGCAGAAGCCAAATTTATATTGACCTAAATGTGCAATGCAATCCTATGTATTTTAATTTGGAAGTAAGTCCCACTGAGTATTCAAATATGTATAGAATTTTGCTCTGGTGATTAGATGGATCACTGCCTGTCATGTATGATCTAGTTGTGATTCCTGCACTGAAGGAATCTCTTCCAACTCTACAATTCTATAAAATGAAGTTCAATAAAGACAAAGGTAAGGTTCGGCACTTAGGCGGAAATAACCAGCTGCACAAATATAAGATAGGAGACACCTGGCTTGCCAGTAGTATGTGTGAAAAGGGGTCTTCGTAGACCACAATATGAGTCAACAATGTGATGAAGCAGCAAAAAGGCTAATTCTAGTGAAGTATAGTGTCCAGATCAACAAATGTAATAGTACCGCTCTATTTTGCATTGGTCAGACCACACCTGGAGCCCTGTGTCCAGTTCTAGGCACCATCATTCAAGAAGGATATTAACAAGTTGGAACACATGTGCAGAGGAGGGCAACCAAGTTGACCACAGAACTGTAGAGTTGCAAGAGACCCTAAGGGCCACCTACTTCAGCCCCATGTAATTCAGGAATCTCAACACAGGGTCTGCCATCTAATTTGAAAGCATACCAGCTCGTTTAGCTTTTCAAATGTGCTAGTAGTTTTATCGCTGCACCACTAGGAGGACCAAGGGTCTAGAAACCAAGTCTTGGAGGAAAGGTTGAGTTGGGTATGTTTAGCCTGGGGGGGGGGGGGGAGAGACTCGAGAGGAGATATGAAAGCAATCATCAAGTATCTAAAGGGCTGCCACATGGAAGATGGAGCAAGCTCGTTTCCTCCTGCTCCAATGGCTTCAAGAAAGGAGATAACGATGACCCTTGTGGGCCCTTCCAACTCTACAATCCTATGATTTGATGACCTCCCCCCCCCCCCCGTGGACTCCACGTCCTAAAAGAGCTGGTGAAAGAAGAGAAGCAAGCCAAAAGCAACGATGCTTTCTTTCTGGATAAGTGGCAGACAGCACCGGCCTTTCGTGTACTATGTATACACGCCTGACGAACAGGAGTGTCAGCAGCACAGCCTCCTCGCCTCTCTCTTTGCACAGATCTGTGTCTTTTCCTAGGCCAGCGCGGGCGCCTGTCTCTGCCGAAGCAGCGTCGCTGCTTATCTCCAGGATAAAAACAACCACAAAGAAGGGCCTGGCGGCGGGAGTCACGTGTCCAGCGGGGCTCTCTCTCCCCCTCGCGCGCCGGAACCCTCCCGGCCTGAGCGCCGGGCGCCGACAGGGGCGGCAACAGCCGAAGGAGGCGGGCCCAGCCTCCAGGCGGCGGATGTGGTGCGCCGGGCGTGAGCGCGCTCCCGTCACTCTTCTTGGAATTTGGAGGGCTCGCTCGGCTTCTGTGGCCGCGGCGCGCCAAGCGGGGCAGGTCCCTTCGCCGCGCCTCGGAAACCCGGCGGCGGGCTGAGGGGAGGCGAGGCCGCTGCCCCTCGCCTCGCTCCCTCCCCTCTCGGCGCTCTTCTCGCCCCCAGCATGGAGCTCTTCCAAGCCAAGGACCACTACATCCTGCAGCAAGGGGAGCGGGCGCTGTGGTGCAGCCGCGCCGACGGCAGCCTCCAGCTGCGTCCCGGTGAGTCGCGGGGACGGGCAGGCTGGGCAAGGAAAGGGGCGCGCCGCCGCCGCCGCCGCCCGAGGGGCTTCAGTCTCCGGAGTAGCAATTCTCCTCAGGGGAGGAGAAGACTTAAGGTCGGCCGGGCGGAAGGAGCTCTGAGTCCGGGTCGCCCAAGGGCGGCGGGAGGGCGGCGCACCTGCTGCGAGGCGGGCGGGGGGAGATGCTGGGCGCGCGCTCAGGTGAGCGGGAGGCGCCAGGTGGAGGGACAGAGGGAAGCAGGCGGCCGAAGGTGAGGGGTCCTCCTGCCGGAGGATTTGTGTATGTGTATGACAGGCTGGGAGGAAAGAGGGAATTGTGGGCAGCGGGGCAGGGAAAAGAGGCGACTCTTGACACCGGATCCACCCGCTTGGTGACCACTTTTACCTTTGGGAGGTTGTGGCTTTCATTATTTGCACCACCTCCTGCCTGACTCGAAGCGGCTTGCAAATAAGAACACGCACAATCCCTCCCCTCCCCCCACAATATGCTTGCAAACGAACGATATCTATAATAGTTCTTCCTTTCCTCACCTATAAAGTCGGTGACTCAGAGCAAACAGTGAACTCTTCGTGGCCTGATTTGTGTAGGTTTGAATTTCTTTTCCTGGAAGCCCAAAAGCACTCTTAAGTACACGGAGTGTTTTACAATGTAAGTTAGTAGGGAATCCGTGCCCAGCCATAGGTCTGACCCACGGAAAGCAACACACCCCCTCCCCGCCCTCCCAAGATGGTAGAGTTACACCAGTTTTGCATGCCCTTGCACGGCATGGAGTTATTCTGTCGCCCTCAGGGTGTATCCTGTGCTTGGCTGTCTGTGGATTAAAGCCATATGGAGATTTCTCTGTGGCTTGTGTATCCCAGACACATTGTGTATCCCAGGTATTACCTGCCTTTGGTGGGTCAGACAGTAACTAATGCCTCATTGTAAGAGGGGCTGATGCCCACCACATTAAAAGTGGTGGTGGTGCAAATGCTCCTTAAGGCCCTCTCTGGATCCAGAGGTACTGGACAACTGATGCAAATATTTCATTTTTTTTAGGCAAGGCGATCAAGGTGGGTGGTGTTCAATTGCACTTGTTATTGGATGAAACCGATTTTCTAGACCCAGCCCAATCTGGCTTCTGACCTGAGTATGACATTGAGTTTACCTTGTGGACTTTGCATTACTGGAAGAGAGAAGATCGGGGCATGCTACCCTGTTTATTCTCACCAAACCCTCCATAGCTTTTGATATCACAGACCATGATATTGTAGAGTGACCATGAACTGGGCACTATACTACAGTAGTTCCATTCTTACTCTGTCAAAGAAAACAGCATTGGGAGACTTTTGCTTGTCCCCATGATATTTTTGCTGTGGGGTGCCACATGTTTTTGTTTTGTCCTTGGTGCTGTTTAACTACGGGGAGGTGTCATTTGAATATTGGGAGTGCAGGGACTTCAGTATACTGATACCCAGTATTGTCTCCATTCCTCTTAAATGACAGGGGCTCAACCAATGTCTCAAGGCTATGATGGGCAGGATGAGATCCAATAAACTGAAGCTGAATCGGAGCAAAATGAAGGTGCTGTGGGTTCATGGTTCTTAGGCTCAAGAATATGGTCTGTTTTGGATAGGGCAGCACTCCCCTTGAAAGCGCAGGTTCATAGTCTGGGCGTGCTTCTGGATTCCAAGCTGTCACTGGATGTGAAAGTAGCCCTGATGGTGCCTATTCCCACTTCCGGCTGATTTGCCAGCTGTAGATGTTCCTGAACCAGGAAGGCTTCGTTTTCATCACTCTAATAGCCTCCTGTATAGACTACTGCAATGCCCTTTATGTGAGACTTCCCTTGAAAATGTTGCAGCTCAGTAGTTGTTGGGTGAGGCCTGACAGGATCATATGGCTCCAATCCTGAAGGCATTGTGCTGGCTGCCAGTATGTTACCAAGCCCAATTCAAGGTCTAAACAACCTGGGGCCTACATTCTTGTCAGAATATGTTTCCTGATGCCTGCCACCCTGAGCTTTAAGATCTGCTGAAGAGTCCCGGCTTATAGTCCTGCCAGCCAGTGGGCCAAGCAAGACAGTGACATGAGACAGGGAATTCTCAGTGGCATCACTCCATTTATGAAACTCTCCCCAAATTAAGATACAACAGGCACACACATATAGATGAAAGGCAAAAATGCATTTGTTTGTGAAGGCCTTTGGAACCTTTCTGTTTGGCTCTGTATTTTATATTTTGTTATATTTTGTTGTAAGCTGCCTGCCCTATGCTCCAGTCTGGAGGAAGGGTGGAGTATGAAAACTTAGAGATAAATAAACAAGAGGCACATTGTAAACTTTTGAAAGGGCAGGCTGTTTAGATGGTTCAGTGAAGAGCCACACTGACTGAGCTAAAATTTTGCTTAACCAAATTGAGAAAGGAGTGTGTGGGCTGAGGGTTTGCTGGAGTTAGCTAGGATAGAGATTTTTTAAAAGAGTGCAGCACCTTGTAGAGTAGAGAATATACCTGGGATTTATGAAAGTACTGTATACTGGTCCAATTTTTGACAGTTGGTGGTGGATAAGCTTGCTGAAGAAGGAAGTGTGTAGGAAGGTGGTAATCTCATCTGGTGATGCACACAAGGTGAAGGATGGCTGGGGAAGCAGAACAAATGAATTATAGAATTATAGAGTTGGAAGGGACTGTGAGGGTCATCTAGTCCAACCCACTGCAATTCACCCTGCCAAGAGTAAGTAGGAGCATGTCAGATTTAGTATGAAAGTGCCCCTCCCCTCTTATTTAGAGCTCTTAGAACGTGCAAGCCTTAAAAGGTTAGATGTCTGGTAATGGATTTTTTTTTTTGCTTCCTCTGTGCTATACAGTGGTACCTTGGGTTACATACACTTCAGGTTACATACACTTCAGGTTACACACTCCGCTAACCCAGAAATAGTGCTTCAGGTTAATAACTTTGCTTCAGGATGACAACAGAAATCGTGCTCCGGTGGCGGGGCAGCAGGGGAGACCCCATTAGCTAAAGTGGTGCTTCAGGTTAAGAACAGTTTCAGGTTAAGAACGGACCTTCGGAACGAATTAAGTACTTAACCCGAGGTACCACTGTACTTCAGATAATTGTAACTCAAGTTGTCTCTTGTTTTATAGTGGAATCAATTACAGTTCACTGACACCACCTTCCAAATGCAATATGGTGCTTGGTATGTTGTAATTTCTCCTTTGTTTAGCACATTGTAGGAATTTAACATTTGCTTTTGAATGCTTTAGGAAGATTCAAAGTAGCTGTGTTGTGTGTGTTTGTAATACAACCTTCCCCAACCTGGTTCCCACCAGAGGTTTTGGGCTAAAACTCCACAATATGTCTGTGCTACCTGGGGCTAATGGAAGTTGTAAGCCAAAATATTGTGGTGGCACAATTTTGGGTAAGGCTGCTATAGGGAGACTTTACTGCTGATTTGCCAGGAATTTTTGACATTAGAGGGTGTAACTATAGCTTATATGGAAATGACTATGCACTTGTTTTTGTATTGCTCATGTGTAAAGTGATTTCTTGCTTCACTTGCAGTCTTTTCACATGTTTTGTTAACACTCATTTGATTTGCTCATTTGATTTGTGCCCTAATGAACCTATTGAATGATACCAAAGTATTGTCATAGCATTTTGTTTGCTCGGTGCATTTTTTAGAGCAAGGGTGGCAGAACCTTTTTTAGCCCAAGAGCAGCATACATTTGTGGAAACCGGGGTGGGATGGGGGGGGGGTGAGAGGCTGCATTCCATTGGTGGTTGAGGCAAAAATCAAAAGTGAGTGAGACAAAAATCAAAATTGGCTTCTATCTTTGTTATAAAACACACACACACACACACACACACACACACACACACACAGCATCTTAAATCCAACCAGACAAAAAACATGTTAATTTATTTTCCCCCTCTCCTTGACCCCTCCCCCCAACAAAGTTCTTACTAATGTCCATCTTTTTTTCCAAAAGATGTGAAATGATGAGGGTGAGTGGTTGTCAAGATTCCTCCAGATATTGCTACACTGACTGGCAATGTCTGTCCAGAGTTTCAGATACTATCTGGAGACACTAGGGATTGAACCTGGGACCTTCACACAAACCTTTGCTCCACTATTGAGCTATTATATTTGCACTTACATGCCTAAGGGGTTTTTCCTGACATTGCACTGACCTTTATGGGAACCTCTAGAGTAGCAATACTTTTTCAAGACCCTACACTTTTTGGGTAAGCTAGAATTTGCTGTCACTAGGATACCCCCTCCACTCATTCCTGACTTTGTACTGTAAAAGTTGGGGAGATAAAGCCTTTTAGGTAAAGGTAGGTAAAGGTACCCCTGCCCGTACGGGCCAGTCTTGCCAGACTCTAGGGTTGTGCGCTCATCTCACTCTATAGGCCGGGAGCCAGCGCTGTCCGCAGACACTTCCGGGTCACGTGGCCAGCGTGACAAGCTGCATCTGGCGAGCCAGCGCAGCACACGGAACGCCGTTTACCTTCCCGCTGGTAAGCAGTCCCTATTTATCTACTTGCACCCCGGGGTGCTTTCGAACTGCTAGGTTGGCAGGCGCTGGGACCGAACGACGGGAGCGCACCCCGCCGCAGGGATTCGAACCGCCGACCTTTCAATCAGCAAGTCCTAGGTGCTGAGGCTTTAACCCACAGCGCCACCCGCGCCCCACAGCGCCACCCGCGCCTTTTAGTTTAGGTTTTTGAGGCCCTGGGTGTGGTTTGCTTGAGGATGATCCCTGCCTACCCATCCCTCCTGCAGCTCTAAGATTGAGAGGAAGTATGGGGCTTTTCATGCTCAAAAGAGGATAGCCTCACACTTGCCATGATGAGCAAACGTGTAGAACCCTGTTCTACTTAACAGTTTTCTGAAGTGCAACACAAATGTTAAGTCACCATTACATTCTGCAACTGAGATCTGGGAAAGAGAGCGATGGCCCACCTACTGCAGTCACCTTGAGACTTGAGCTCTGCATAGCGTCAGATGAGACCTTGTCCTCACCATTGGGATGGTACCTTGGAAGGGTTCTTTTCAGAAGCAATATTTGCTGGCTAGCCAGATTTGTGGAACTCTTGAATGAGAACAAAGGAATATTTTTTCCTGTATGCTTTTATGTTGCTTATCAAAGTACATGATGTTTTGAAAAAGGAATAGCGGAGCTGCTGAAGGATACATTCATTATCTTTCTTTGTCTCCCTTTTGCAAAGAACTAGTCGTGAGATGGCAATTAGAGTATCTTTCCCATTGATTATATAGAAAGTAACATGCTGGCCATGGGAAATTAGCAACCAACAGTTCTCATTGATTTGCAGTTTCATGAAGTTATGAATTCTGGTATCACAAAGACTACTAATCAAATACAGGTAAAATTACGTAGTCCTATATGAGCTACTCCCATACAATCATGTACTTACTGAGTATTAAGCTATATATATAGTCAGCATTTGATTACAACTTAGCATTGATCACACTGAGATTGACCCTGGAATGAAAAGTAAACCACCGAGTATTCTGTACTAATCACATAACACAAGGAAAATACTATACCTAGTATGAAGAATACAGTTAGACTATTAAGGTAATGGATATGTTAGTGTCTCTTGTTTACTGTATCTTTGATGCCATATATGTGTGCTGCATCCATCCATAAACAAAATGGCAGCTGTAAGAGTTTGTGTGAATCTTATAATCATAAATATAGTCTTCTTTTCTTATATAATCTACAAGATGATGCATATGCAAGTATAGACGTATAATAATGCATGTACGATATAGGCTTTTATGTTCCTGTGAGTTCCACCATTTTTACATTGTTTTCACTGCCATTGTTACCCATAGCATTTCTAAGTTGAGGTGCTCTAAGCATTTTGTCAATGACTAAGTTGCTCTGCCATAATTTGAAAGAAAAATATTGTCTGCACGTGTTTCAGTCTGTGTTCGGGTTTTGTTTTGGGACAGAATCTGTCTTGGCTACATTTATGGATGACCTTGAGGGAGTGCAGTTCTGCTACTTTTATTGGATCTCTCAGCAGATTCTGATACCATTGACCATAGCATCCTTTTGGTCTAAGTATGTGGGATGTGAGTGAGAGGCACTCTGTAGGAGCCAGTGTCCAGTTTGGGGGTATTCCTGGATCATCTTTGTTTCTGGAAGCCCAAGTGGCAACAGTGACTGGAATTCCTTTTGTCAGCTTTGGTTGGTATGCTGGCTGCGACTGTTCCTGCACAGGCATAGCCTTTCCACAGTGACTCGTGCATGGTAACATTTTGATCTAACTACTGTAATGCCTAGGGACGCTGGTGGCACTGTGGTCTAAACCACAAAGCCTAGGGCTTGCCGATCAGAAGGTCGGTGGTTCGAATCCCCGTGACGGGGTGAGCTCCCGATGCTTGGTCCCTCCTGCTGCCAACCTAGCAGTTCGAAAGCACACCAGAGTGCAAGTAGATAAATAGGTACCACTCCGGCAGGAAGGTAAACGGCATTTCTGTGTGCGGCTCTGGTTTGCTAGAAGCAGCTTAGTCATGCTGGCCACATGACCCGGAAGCTGTACGCCGGCTTCCTCAGCCAGTAAAGTGAGATGAAGCGCCGCAACCCCAGAGTTGTTTGTGACTGGACCTAACGGTCAGGGGTCCTTTTACCTTTTTGGTGTAATGCCTTCTATGTGAGGTGGCCCTTGAGGCTGGTTTGGAGGCTGTGGGTGGTGCAACATGTGCTGACTGGGGTACCACCTGTGCACACATTATACTAGTTCTTAAAGAATTGCAGCAGCTGCCAATAAGCTACTGAGCAAGATTCATGGAGCTGTAGCTCAGTGTTAGAGCATCTGCTTTACATGCAGAAGTCCCTGGTATCTTCTGGCAAGGCCAGGAATGATTCCCATCTGAAACCCTGAAAAGCCACTGCCAGTCAGTGTAGACAGTACTGAGCTAGATGGACCAATTAATCTCAGGCAGTATAAAGCAGCTTTCTGGTGCCACAACTAGTAGAGGTTCAACTGATGGGGAAGCGTTTTCTGTAACAGCAGCCTTTCATGGAATACCCTGCCTTTTGACCTTAGGCAGGAGCTATTTTTAATGTTATTTCAGTGCCTTCTTAAAAACATATTTATTTAACCAGGCTTTTGCTTCTGTTTAATTCCCATTTGGTTCTTTTCATTCTGCCTGACTTGCAGCTGGATTTGGTTATCATACTGTTGTATTGTGTTTTTAAATGTGTACACCACTCACCACCTCAAGACCTTGGTGTACACGTTTAAAAACACTAATTTAGGAGAATTCCTCCTAAACTGTACCAATTTATATTACAGGCTGTGATCACATTCTTAAATCACTGCCATGTCAAAGTCCTCCCTTCCTTGCTGAAAACTGCACATTGGAGAGAGAATAGGATTAGGATAAAATTTCCTTCCTTGTGTGTAGTCTAAAATGGCACTTTGTTAAGATATTGCTGACTTTGTAGAATGGATCTCACTGTGCAGTCCCATGTACGCTTACTCCAAAGTAGGCCCCACTAAATTCATTGCGGCTTACTCTCAGGGAAGCATATAGGATTGCAGCTTTAGTTTCTATAGGGTGCACAGTGATGTCTTCTTCTAGAATTGTCCACTAATATATTTCCCTCAGGGTATTGCTGGGCACAGTGTCATTGAGTCACATGACTTCTTGTATGTGTCCCTGACATCAGGCCTAGTATTGGATTCCCACCCCCCTCATTTTGTTGATTGTGTTTTACTATATTCACAGTCCTTATCCTTTGACCCTCTAACAGCATGCCTGGTGGACTGACTTTTCAGTGGGTGTGATGAGAAGGACAATAGTTACTGCTGTATAAGGCTCTGATTTACAAAGGTGATCGATTTAACTTAATATACCTGTTCAGATGGGGATATCTATCTATGGACTAATACTGTATTGTCTTCTGCATGCCTCCAAAAGCCTGAATTTGTAAAAGTATTGCTAGCCCTCTTTTTGTGCTGTGTTAAATGATAATACAGTGTTTGGCAAAACTGTAAGGAAAGAATATATGATGACTGTGCTTAGTAACATGCAAGGTTACTGTTATAATTGTCAGAAACCCTACTTATGCTTAAGTGAGAGTCCAAATGGCTTATTGCATATAGGTGCCTGATATCATTTTGTTTATGGGGAGGTTCTTTTTTTAGCAATCTGACAGGTGTACAGCTTTTGCTGTTATGAAGCTTACATCTTTGATGACTGAATCTGTTTGGAGGCAAGTACAAATCTATTTGTGTCATGCTTACTCATCATCAAAGCTGTATGTCAAAAGAACAACTTGCAAAAGTTGGTAGGAAGGAATCCTGAAAAGACATTCTGAATTTGAGGATGACAAACCCATTTTCTGATCTAAAAATTACCATGTACTGGAACATATGACTGGCTAGTTTTCCCTCTCAACTTTAAATTATTACTGTTTGCACATAATTATAATCTAGACTTGCTGGTTTATTGGGATTGAGAAGTGATAACTCCCACTGCACTCCTCCCCAGCACAAGCAGGATAAACAAACCAGGAAGCATTGATTTCCCATTATGTCTGTACCAGGGATTATGATTTGTTGCTCCCTAACAAGCTAGAATTGCTATCCAACCTGAAGCCATGGTTTTGTTATTGGATTGCTGATTGTGACTTGCAAGGGAGGAACAAGCCACAATCCTTGGTTTGCATATAGTGGGAAACCAATGGCACTTTTATTTATCATGTTTGAGCCAAGGTAGAGGAGTGCAGTGTGCAGACAGAGAATCTGGAATATTGTTGCATCTGAAAGTGGCCTATGATTGTCTCACAGTTCCTGGGGCATGGAGTTGCACAATAGCCCTCTTAAGAGAAAATGACCTTGCGCCCACTTTGGATATTGAAGATAGAATATTGAAGATGCTTAAATCTTAACAGTGAAGGCAACCTCACTTGGTGCTTACATGCATCTAGGAATGACATTAATTTATAGCATGATATCCTAAAACTTTGTCAACACTATCTTCTGTTCCCAGTATTTCCCCAAAAAATAATAGCTTGAAATAATTGTTTTCAAATACATGTTTGTTGCTCTAATTTATATATTTTAACTTCCAAGTACAGTGTCTTGAATTATTTCAGAGACTTACTTTTACAGGATGATAAACTGTAGTAGAAAGTTAACTGCTGTGTATTCAAATATGGGAATGCCTTAAAATGTGGAGCCCAAGTTTGGGGAAGGCTGATTTCAAAAAAGCCTGTGGAGGGAATGTAGAGAATGGATAGATTCCCTCCTCCTACAATATTATAACTTGATCAGCCATGAAAATGATTTGATAATCTGTTCAGGATAAGCAACAGGACCTTATTCATACACAGAATAATTAACTTAGGAACTTGCTGCCACAAGATAAGGAACTTGCAGCTGGATTAAATGACTATACAAATTCATGGAGGATAGGACCAAGCCATACTACAATAAAGTAGCCACCATCTACCAGGATAGAAGAGTTATGTTGCTTCCAGATACATTGTGGTGTTCCACACAAGTGCCAGCAGCGTGCCAAGTTGGCGCCAGAGCATACCTCATCACCTGCGCCGGAGACATCTTGTCAAGAGGTTTTGCTAGTCAAACCACTCTTAACATGCACACTGATCCCCTAACGACAGTACTGAAAGCTAGGCCAGCGGCCTCCTCAGAAGCACCCTTGTCTTCTCCTGGAAAAGTTGTTCTTTTTTAGACTAAGGAGGGTCTTCCCCACTCATCACCATAGGTGCCTAAAGTTCTTATGGTGATCTGTGCCTTGAAATTACGCTGCAGGCCTCCGTGATGCATGTCTAGGAATGAGGGAAGGAAGGAAGGAAAGCATTTGAACTGTGTTTAGTTGAGGCTGTGCTGAGAGTAGCCCAAAGATCTCAGAAGAGGAGATCATTCATGTTTCCTGTCTCGTTTCTGCAGCTGGCCAATGGTAAGAGGCCTATTCCAGTCCTTGGCAGCGGATAAGGCATTCAAGTTAACACCTCGGCATTCACAGGAGAGTGAAGGGATGGAGGAGGAAGCAAAGGCATGTTAGGTCCAACAAACCACAGTATCTTTGTTCTTATGCCAACTTGGTACTGGCTAGTTAAATTGTGGCTCAGTGTTGAGTCTGAGTGCAACTATAACATTGAAGTGACTTGCAGCTTTGTTGTCCAGATCATTCTAATAGGTGGCAAAGTGCCAAGCCCTCCTTTGTTTCTGAGCAAACCTAGCAATATCAACAGATCTATTCAAATTGTTTATAAATACAATAGGAATTCAGGGTAGCAAAGTGGCTGGTACCAGAAACATTTCCCAAATGGTGCTTAAACTGACAGCGTCTCTAGACAAAAGAGCATCAGCTTGGTCTGCACTCTTCATTCTTTAAACAATAACTTTTAATCTTATTGTGAAATTGTTTTTCTTGGAATAGAACATTTCCCTATAGAATATTTCTTTGAAATAAAGTTTAAAAATACATTTATTCTGAGTAGCAGTTTTACAAAAACCTTTGTCCGAACATCAACTTTAGTTTGTGTGCTTTCATTTTAAACCTAAACAGCACTGTTGGTTGTTCCTAAAGCCTTGATGGAATAATCCATTAAGAATAGATATTTTTGCATTCTTTTCTTTCCTTGAAATCAGAATTATTTGTGCCAGAATAACTAATTTCCAACCAGGGAGTTGCAGAAGTTTTATCCGTTGTTCTGATCCATCAAACTAGATATGAGCAGAAAGAAAAAAGAAAGAAAGTACAGCAGCAAGATCATATACTCTCATCAGAACTGGCATTACTGCCTCTGCAGTATTTGTTCTTCCTAGCTGGTTAACTTACTGTTAAAAGGATATACTGTATGTAGCATGGGTGGTGGATAGCATTCTTTTGTTGGGGGAGCTGCATACAGGATGTGGACAGAGATAGAGCCAACGGTGGGCAGAGCAGAGATAAACATGTTCTGGATTTATTAATATGGAACAAGGACCACTCTTGTTTCAATTTTCACCATGACTACGTTGGAACATTGGATTATAATTCCTAAATCCTATGCTTTTTGGAAAAACATCATAGATACATCTAAGGGTGGCACTCCATCAACACAAAGACTTTGGGCTGCACAATAGAATTTCCCCTACCTCTCCCCTCCCTGTGTACCCCCTAAATTGGTTCTGGGGGTTCCTTACAACCCTCTGGAGGAGATTTAAGGAAGGCATATGGAGAGAGAGGGGGAAAAGTTCTGGGGTGCATGGGGCAAAGTGCATGTGGCCTCATATTCCATACATAGTTTATTCCCTCACACATATCTGCTGAACACCTGAAAAGGTGGTCTTGGAAAAAATGACACTAACAGTACAAGTGCTCCTGGTGAGTAAGAATGTTAAGCACTCCAGAGATTGAACTGTAAATTCCATAGGCTGAGGGTGGGAGTTGGCCTAGTGTGCTATTTTGGAGTGTGGTTGTTCTGGTCTCAGGCATAGAAGCAATAGGGGAATGCAGTGTTGGCCCTTTCAATGGCTACTTCTAAATTCCTTAAACTTCTTTCTTACAGGAGAGTGAGAGCGCTCTTGCCAAGTTTTCTCCAACTTGTTGACACCATGAGTAGTATGTGAATAGAGTGGCATTCATACTTTAAGGGTGTGTCATCTATCCTCCGATTATGAACTCTAAATGAGTCATGTTTGTACAATTAAGTTACTGCAGAGAGCTATTTTCCAGTTATATAAACTGGAATGAACTTTGTAAAATTGTTTTTAACTCCTTGCTTAAAATAAAACTTGAAGAAAGCTTTTGGGCCTCTACAAGTAGGAATTCGGGTCTTGGAAGGTCACCCGCCCTGATATTTCTTGCTGACTACAGCAAATAGGGCAGGATAGGAGGTAGGAGGTGGTAGGAGGCTTTTTCTAGTATATCTGCCTAGTCCTCGCCTGGGGTATGAAGTAGGAGCAGTAGAACAGAAAACTGAGATGTTGCCTACAACCACTGGCTTGGGTTGCCTTGAAATTGGCACAGTAAACCTGACATTTAAAGATGAATTCTTTCTTTATGTCCCGGGAGGCCAGCTTTAAAAATGAGTATGGTATCAGAATAATGGAACCTTCACATATTCCAGTGGGAACCTGTTGAATCCATAGAGAGCGACCCATTTACAAAGTTATTAGCTAGCAAAATATGTGTTGAGATAACGTACTATAGGAATGAGCAACTAGAGGTCTTGCTGCCAAATCCATCCCTTGGAGAGGTAGGATCAAAACAAACAAACAAATAATCAGACTTGATTTTAAATTGCTTACCACAGATTCTGATTTGCATTTTTGTTTGTCTAAAATTTCTCCCACAGCTACTGACCTGCTTTTGGCTTGGAATCCGATTTGTCTGGGCTTGATTGAGGGACTTATTGGAAAAGTTCAGCTTCACACAGGTATGAATAGTAAAATTCTTTATCTTACCAAATTGATGGTTAACGTTAAAATTGCTATGCCCTTTTGTGCTTGTAACTCCCCTGACAAGGCTTTGCTACCTATAATTGATAAAACTAAAGTGGGCTTTGTCAGCGCCTCTCAGACGGATTTTTCTGACACTTTCATTTGTTTCAAGTCAGTGTCTGAATTGCAACACATAAATAACTGGCTCTATTTACATATACAGTGGTTCATGTATATTTTGTTGTGTTTTCTTGACCTGAGGAAAAGGTAATTGGGAGAGGGGGGAGGTGAAGAATCAGCATCTTCCTGTAAATAGAATTTCATGAGGATACAGAGGTAAGTAAAATGTGATGCTTTAGTTCAGCTTGAGCATTATTCGCAAATATAAATGCAAAGTTCTTGTAGATATCAGTTTAATTTTGGATTGTAAATAAAGGTGACTAATGATTTCCTACAAATGACAGGGATATAAAAATGTTCAGTGGAAGATGCAGTTTTCCGGGGCATTGATTACTAACATTTTTTAAGGCTGGCTTTCTCATCTAGTTTCCTCAAACACCATCTGCTTCATGTTGATATAAGAGAAGCTAGACGAGCTTGATTCTATTAATGGAATAGTATTGGAAATCCTGCCAAAGAAACAGCTTTCACACATTGAATATTTCAAAAGTGAGGTCAGCATGCTTCAGAGTCTTATTTGCTTCTGCTCTAGAGTTGTTTAGCCGACCTTTAAATAATAAATATTGTTAACAAGCGGTATTTGTGAATTGATCTTTTGTAATTGTTAGAAATGGATTAAAAACCAATAGTTGCCACAGAACACTAAATTTGTGGTTAACAACAAGAAAAACCCACACATCTGATTTTCATATATGCTTGAAAAAACTTCCTTTAATACTAGATTTTATTTTAAAATAGAACCAGTGGTCTGGAACACAGATAGCTATGAGTGACCCCTATGCTCTTGCTGTGTACTCTTCAGATTTGACTTTAATATGGGCTCAACAAGACCCTACAGATTCCATTCGGTGGACAGCCTGTCATTTATTACACACAAGAAAGAAGAGATTTCACAGAGGGAAAAAGAGGTTCACTCTTTCTTCAGTGATGCCCTCAAAGTTCTTTTAAGGCTCTATAGATTAAAAGAGAACAGTTATGTAACACAATAGTACAACTGGTTAGAAGGAATCTCTCTTCTGAAATGATCAGCTTATTTGTGGAGTCATTCTACACATTGTACAGAATTCACGTGATCTGTACTACTAGAGGTTGGGGAAATCATATTTCTTAACACTTCCACTAATAAAAAGAGTGATTTAGTGTAGTTGAGTTCTTGATGCAAGGAGTGCTTATGTGATGGAAATTTGTTTAAGACTATCAGCAGTCTTAAACAGACAAGACCAGAATTGTGTGCAGTATCTAGAATGACACTAATTTTCTATGATGCCACTGCACTTGCTATTGTCCTTCAACTTTGGATCCCTACCTAGAGGTTGTTGGACTTCATCTCCCATAATCCTTGGCCATTGGCTAACCTTTGGGGGATGATGGGAGTTGTAGTCCGAACAACATCTGATGAGCTAACATTGAGGAACCCTGTGGCTAAAAAAACATTACAAATTTAGTCTTGAGCTTTCATTCCTGTAGTTTGTGTTTGTTATTTCTCGGTTTTTAAAATCCGAGAAATGCCATTTGCTTCCATTCCAATGATCTCTAGGAGTCTAGGTACTAGTAATGACAACTGACATTGGTTGTTCTGATTTGTTTGTGATGTGTGTACGTTCATTTCTGATCTCTTCAGTGTAGCTACAGAGAGACTGTATAAAGTGATTTTCTGCTATTCGCAATGCATCTTGGATGAAGCCTCTGTTTTCTGTGAATGCTAAGCATATCTATTAAGCACAGAATTTAGAGGATTAGGCTGTTAGCACTGAAGAAACCAGAGCTATTGGTAGATATCTAGCTTTCCCTGGGTTAAATGTAGTATCTGATTAAAATTTTATAAGAAGGCTCTGTGTGATGTGTCCCAAGTTAACAAGAACACTGCATCACCATTCCCTTGAAAGCCAACTAGCAGTTATTGATTCTTTGAGGAGCTGAGCTGGAAACATTGCTTTATTTCCTTGCATTGTGGAGCTCTCTGGTAATGTTGTCATGGACAAGTTGTAGAGCTTTGATACCATGGCTGATTCATTGATTAAGAGCACAGGCCTTGAATAAATAAAAAGGCAACTTGGCAGCCTGGAAATGTGTTCTATTTCCAGAACACTGAATACATTTTAATGGCTTTCATATTCATGGGTGCTTATTAGTAACTACATTAGTTCTGCAATTTTGCATGTTCTTTTATAACACTTGCGGGCCCTTTCTAAAAATAGCTGTGAATATATATATATTTTTAATAGTTGACCATAGTTCTGCAGGCAGGTATGCATGTTCTTTTAAAACAATTGCTGGTCCTTTCTAAAAATAGCTGTGAATATAATTTTAAAGATAGTTGACCATGACCCAATTAAATACTAATGTGTACCTTGAGGCAAAGGAGCAAGTGAATACACTTAGCATTTTCCGTAGAGAGAATATCTTTATATTCTATGATCACAAAATGGAAAATCTATTAATTTTATTGCAGATATACTGACATTTTGCTTTTTCAAAGCAAATATGAGCTATCGCTTATTTTTGTATATGCCGAGGGTATCATTAGAGAAGAAGGGAGGAAGAGAGCATACTAGGATTGCAGGGATGATAAACTGTGTATTTTTAGGACCATACAGGAAAGCATGATTTCTCTTGGGCTCTGCAAATCTGTTGGGGGTTTCTCTCAAACCACTGGAACACTTTTGAGGGGGTACCTGGGGAGAGGAGAGGAATGGGAAGTTCAGTTGCTCAGCCCAGAGTGTCTGCTCTGTGTATAAATTAGTTGGATTCAACCATGATTCATGTTTGTCATTCTTTGGGAAGATTTTCCTAAAATGGATGTGTTTTTCCCCCCTCAAAAAACAAATCAGTAAATAATGTACTTCCTCCTTTCTTGCAAGGCAGGAAAAGGCTGAGGTGCATCCTTTGTATCATTTTTTTGGAGTAGCATCACCACTTCCTCCTTTAAGACCACCTAGTTCTGGGCATGGAAGAAACTCCAGGCAGGGACATTCATGATGTCCCAGCTTCCCTCTTCAGATGTACAGTACAGGGAAAATCTTGAGGCTACCAACTGTGTATGTTTCCTGTTAGCTAATATAGGGAATGTTTAGTGGGGGCAGCAGGGAGAGTCAGGTCTTTCATCTTGTGCTTTGATAGCATCCGTGTTTTCCGAGAGCGACAAATAAAATACATAATGCAATAGTTAACATTGCCTTTGAGCAGGGTATGTAAACAATTGCTGTGTTAGTAAGAGCTTGCCTCATCTCGCCCAGCATGAGAACTGACTTGCAAGCTTTAATTGTTGACTCCTGCCACTGAAAGATGTGGCTACGCTTTGGCTGTTGCTGAAAGGAAAAAGGAACACTCAGTTTGTTGGAATTATTATAGACTTGTCTACAAGAGATTATAATTCTACAAGCTGTATATTGCTATATAACAATGTGTATATTGAGGGAGGGAAAGTCCAGTTCTTTTATCATAATTTTCACATTGAAGAATGTGAAACTGTAAATAACTGGGGTTGGAGGGGTTGAGTAATAAAGGGTTCAATTTGAAAATTTATTACAGTAGCCCTGAAAAGGACCCTTCCTTTTTAAATAAACATTGCAGAAAGTTGTTGGCTTGTAAATGAATGCAACAAATGTTGCTTCTGCTGCTCATACGCAGTCTGGCTTAAAGAATCTAATTTCACCTTGCATTAATCTTAGTGTAGCACATGAAATGGGGGTGGTGGCACACTTTGAATGAAATTTCCCTGTTTGTGTATGGTGCGGAATAAGTTGTCATACCATCTTAAAGCTAGAAACGGGTGATTGACAACCAGAGTTACACTCTCTTACAGACTTAACGGATCTGTGAACTCATTAAGGCTAGAATAAATGGGAACGGCACATATGGAGACATTGTAATTTTTGGTTTGCTCATTAGTTGCTCTGTGCTTAGCAGCAATTGACCTGAAATATTTGACTAAGATTTGAATAAGACTAAAAGATACCTCTCCAGATTACATTTGGTATTAAGTCTTTGTTTATGTCCTGTTACATCACTTAGGAAGTGCTGTTAGCCCCTGGTTCACTCAGGTCAAAATTAATTGTTTCTGCAGATGCAAGAAATATAATCGCCATAGAAGCATAGCATATGTAATACATGTTTTGTTTTTGTTTTCCCCAGAGCCTTTTTGGCTTTACCATATATGGTGAGAGCAACAAGCACAAATGAACACAATTCTAGTTCTTTTTTATGGAGCAGCTTTGTATTATATAAGGCCAGAGGTTATCTATTATTAAATCATTCAGGCTTTACATACAACTCTTCTTAAATATAAAATAAGGAAAATTCTTAGTGTAGCATTCATACTAAGTTAAGATTGTACTGGAATGTTTTCTTGCACTTTCCAAGCTATTTATGAACTTTTTGAATGCTGCTTAGCGATTTTTCAAATATTTAAGTGGTTTAGAACTGCTTTTAAACAAATAAACAAAACTCGTATAAATATATTTCAGTTCAGTAGGATCATTTTGTGCATACTTCCTTTGTCATTTACACTTGAAAATGCAAATCAGTGAATTTGCTGGACGGCTGAAAATTTTATAGAATTGTAGAGTTGGAAGTGACCATAATGATCATCTAGTCCAGCCCCCCTGCAGTGCAATGTAGGAATGTAGACTGGAAGTAATGACCCAGAGATTAAGAGTCTCATACTCTGCTGACTGAGCTGTTATAGATGTAGGAATTCAAAATTAAAAAGTGATCAAGGCTGTAACGTCAGATATTTTAATAGTCTTGCCTGTCTTAGCCATCAAGTCCATATTTCACTGGAATATTTATGACAAGCAGAAGCACTTGAACCTACATGGAATCCTATTTAAGAGAACTCTCCTCTTGCTGTTCAGACATTCATTTTAATCTATCAAGGTTGTAGGTTTAATCCCTGTATGGCATGGCTGCATTGCAAGGGCTTGGACTAGATGTTTCTCAGGTTCCCTTCCAACTCTACAGTTCTGTGTTGCATGATTACTATCACAATGAAGGATGGCTTAGAAGTACTTGTATGTGGTCTTTAGAACACTTTTACAGATTATTCAGTCGTTGAGACAGAGTTCTGAATGCATTTATGCCACTGAACTTCAGTTCCTGTTTGCCTTGGTGCTTCCCAGGACAGAATGCTGCTTACTTCTTGTGGCTGTGATCTGTATATATTTGATTCTATTAAAATGAGGGCTGCCAGCAGACCAGGAAAACAGTTGCTAGGCTAGTTTTGTTTACTTCCTGGGCATTGTTAGTGATGAGAGAGAGAAAGCGAGAGAACTGTTGTCTCCCATCCTTCTAATTCATTTAAAAACGATTCTCCCCTCATCCAACTGTGTCTTAAAAGCATGCTGTGAGGATACTAGGCCCAGCAGCAAAAATTGGTTTGAGCACCAGCTGTGAAAATTTAAAACGACTGTTGCCAGGGACTAGAGACAGTGGTGTCTGTTGCTGTGCTGGCCTGTACACACCACACACAGGAGGTGGCGGTTGAGTGCTGCATAGTCAGCAAAAGCCACAGCAGGCTAAAGTGTGAACAATGACCTGGGTATTATCTGGAGGTGTCGGTCTTTAAGTTTTTATTTTTAGCTGCTGGTTTGTGGGTAGGAGGAGTCTTTGTTTTGTTTTGTTAGCGTGTTGCAAATGTTTTCTATCATAGTTTTGGGAGGCTGTTTCCCCACAATGTATTGTATGATACCATATAATCCCCCCTTTCCTGTGGTATAATGTATTTATGTATACATATTTTTTAAATGTCAGTATTTGGAGACCCTTTGGTTCTTAAAATTAAAAACCAATTCTATGTTTCCATTCTCTTGAGGTTTGTACTGCTGCTTCTTTAATCTTGGTTTTGTAGAAATGGCAGGCAGGGTGTTCCTGATGGGCAGAATAGCACACCAAAGTTTCTATGCTGTCTCTAAAGTGTCTTATGGAAGCTGTGGTTATATAATGTCCCTAGAGAATATCTTGCACTGAAGGTTTTCATGACAGATTTTGCTGTTAAAGCATTACTTTCTTTGTGACACCTTTTTAGTGTTCAAGCAGTTCTGTTTCAAATTGATGGAAGCTGTTTCACCCTGCTGAAAATCTGAATGTGTAACCTTACAATCTCCCCCCCCCCCTTTAGAAGGAACCAAGAAACCTTCTGTTTCAGATTTGTTTTTGCACACAAAATGCATTTTATTATTAGCAAAGGAAGCCCTTGTATCATGAAACACAATTCTAGAAAATTGCATAACTATACTTTAGTTAGTAAAAACACAAGCAGTTTCTATTTTGTTACTAATCTTATTACAGTATTCTATAGTTTTGTCAGCAAGAAATCTTTCCACTAAAATGGATTGATTTCCTATATCTAACCTTGGGAGGAGGGGAAATTGTGAAGTCAAATGTTTGTAAATAGAAAAAAATATTTTAAGTATTCATTGTCAACAATAGCATTCTACAAGAGCCTTTGGTTTCTTGAAGCCACCATACATGGTGGGGGCAGATTCACTTGTTTAAATAAGGGTCTGCACACAGTCATGAATAGTAGTGCCTCTCTCCCTTTTCGCATAACTGAACAATGCTTTGAGTACAGGAAGTATATGCATGAGTGTTTTGTAGCTGAAGAAAGCCACCAAATTTGTTGTGAAACCTTGCTACTGTCTGGTATGGAAATGGTTTTGTTCCTGGGTTAGGGAGAGGGGACTACTGGATGGCGCTGCACTTCATGATAAGTGCCAGCTATTCTACCGTGTGTTGTTGCATGGAAAAGAGCCACAGAAATGAATACTATATTCTGACGCCATTCTGCAGTTTGCAAGCATTGTTTTCAGACCCCCAGTACCAGACTGTTTGTATTGTGTTTTAACTGAGATGGCTCAATTGTGAGGAATGTTAGTTTGAAGGGTTGCTGTCTAACTGTGAAAATGGATACGTGGAAATGGAAAATGCCATACTAATAGATTTGGATTTGTTTCAGATTTGCCTTGGTGGTTGATTCTAATTCGCCAAAAAGTCGTGGTTGGCAAGCTTCCAGGAGATCATGAAATATGCAAAGTAACAAAGATTGCAGCAGTACCACTCTCTGAAGCAGAACCTCAGGATCTGGAACTGGAGGTAACTTTAACACTCGGAATACTTTTAAATCTAGCAGTTGATGAGTGCTTATATGCAAAACTAGGGCTTCAGTGTTATCTGAGGCTCTTAATTGGATGATGTTTGTAAAAGTTTGTACTTTGGGATTTCTTCTGTTATCTGCCGCCTTGCTGAATTTGTATTTTTTATTTTATTGTTAATAACCTTCATTAGCTGCTTTGAAGCATACATGAAAAGCTGCATATAAATATCCTGAAAATAGATAGATAGATAAGAATATGCACATATTCATACCTAAACCACATGCTTAAATAAAAGATAATTTATTTAACATTCATTTGATAGGACATATGTAATAGAATATTGTTTCTTTAAGCTTTATATTAACTTAATATTTTCTTTTCAGCTCTGTAAAAAACATCATTTTGGAATAAACAAACCAGAGAAGATTACCCAGTCTCCAGATGACTCTAAATTTCTGCTCAAGACCTTCACTCAGATTAAATCAAATGTTTCTGCTTCTAATAAAAAGAAGGTAGGGATTTCTGTGGGCTTTCAAAATGTTTTTTTCCTTGTAGAGTGCTATAAAAACTATTTATATTTGTATGTATGTATTCTGAACTTTTTCCGCAAAGTAGCTTTTTATGGTTTCCTGCCAATCAAATCTGCTACTCATTCTAAATAAGCATCCCTGGCCCCTCTGTTTTGCATTTCACCCTGCAGGTGATATCCAGTTATGGCATCCCACTTGTGCAGTGCACTTCTGCTCCTGCAGATAGGACTTCCTCTTCCTTTCTTTTCCAAAGCCTTTCTCTTCTCCTGTATTGTTCTTATTTATTTGACAACTTCACCATCCATCTGTTGATGGGGCACAAAACTTGAACATTTTTGATTTCTCTCTCCTTTGAGCATATTCAGTCCTTTACTGAGTCATATGGCATTGCAAACATTTCAAAACCATGTCTCTTTCATTTGACCCCATCGGCAAAACTTTGGGCCATGTTCTGTTTGTGTCCAGCTTCCACTGCTGCAGTCTTCTCCTCTGTCTAGCACAGGAGTGGAGAACCCAGCACCCCCAGACAGCATGACCAGTGCTCAGGGATGATGGGTGTTGTAGTCCAGCAACACCTGGAGGACTGCAGGTTCTCTACCTCTAGCCTAGAATTCTGCACCCACTATTAATCTTTCATCATTCTATGACATAGTTCCTTACATCCTCATGCCAGCTTCCTGTCTGCTTTCATATTCAGTACAATTTCATTCCAGGTCTTTGGCACTTCATACGTCTTCATTCCAGTATATCCATGCCAATGACCTTTTACTCATCCCAACTCCCCCAGGCTTAGGTTTCCTTCTTGCTGGAATTGCTGTCTTGTCTTTGTTGGCAGCATTTATGCCTGTCCCAGCAGAACAAATATGTAATGTTCCCACTTTGTCAAAAGGACAACCATAATGGCTAAAGCAGAGGTTTCCAAACTTTTCATGTTGGTGACACACTTTTTAGGCATGCGTCATTTTGTGACACTGATTCAGTTTTGCATCATTTCGCAACACGCTAATGCAGTTTTACTAGCAAACTGGAGGTTAAACCCTTTTCCAGCCCCAGGAGGAGCATGGGGAGTGTTTGTGCAACACACGTACAGACTGCAGCCAACACACTAACGTGTCTTGACACACAGTTTGGAAAGCTCTGGGTTAAAGGAACTAAAGCACTTTTTGTTCATAAAGAGGCTAAAACATTTGGGACTGTTTAGTTTTGGGATGGCAGAGGGACTAAGGAAGAACATAATAAAGATTTATTAAAAATTATTTGTGGTTTGAGGAAAGTGGATAGACATTTTTTCCTATGCTACCTCTTAGGCCTTTCCATCTGTGAAAGGTACACTCAGTACTGAACCATTTGCTTTTTAGAAGATAAAATCTCTCTGTAGAACATGAAGTGTTTTGTAACATATGATGTGGTCTGATCTTTTTATCTCCCTCCATGCATCAAAATAGAGGAATACAGTATATTGTGTACGGTGCCTGAGCAACTTCTGCTACATTGGAAAATGGGCAGTCACGTTGATAGGGAAGGCCTATCAAATACAGTAGCACCTTGGGTTACTTTATCCTCGTGTAACGTAAACTTCAGGTTGCGAAAGCAGCAAACCCAGAAGAATTTGACCAGGTTTTGCCGTGCGCACATGCGCAGAAGTGGTCTACTACCGCGTGCATGCGTACAACAGTGATCCTCGGGTTGCGAAAACCTTGGGATCGGGCCGGAGCTCCAGAATGGATCTTGTTTGCAACCGGAGGTACCACTGTATTCTAAATATCTCTCCTACTTGAAATCTAAAATGACATAATACCCTATACAGTGGTACCTTGGGTTACATACGCTTCAGGTTACATAGGCTTCGGGTTACAGACTCTAAACCAGAAATAGTACCTCGGGTTAAGAACTTTGCTTCAGGATGAGAACAGAAATCGTGTTCCGGCGGTGCGGCAGCAGCAGGAGGCCCCATTAGTGAAAGTGGTGCTTCAGGTTAAGAACAGTTTCAGGTTAAGAACGGACCTCTGAAACGAATTAAGTACTTAACCTGAGGTACCACTGTATGTATCTTCCAATCTACGTGACCTGAAGAAGCAAGACCTTAAATTTGTAGTTAACCTCTATGGCTGACCCATTTGCTTGATGAGGACAAAGGTCGAAGGTTGGGAGATCTTGCTGGGCTGGAGTTTGTAAAAGTTGTTTAATAGTATATATTTGGATATAAAATTAATCAAAGTAACATTTCCCCAGTCAGCCTAATATTTTGCTGTTTCACAGGTTAAAGAAAGTAAAGAGAAAGAGAGACTGGAGAGGCGGCTGCTGGAAGAACTATTCAAAATGTTTATGGACTCGGATTCTTTTTATTACAGTTTGACTTATAACCTAACAAACTCCGTGCAAAGGCAAAGTGCATGTGAGAAGGCTAACTTGCCACTTTGGAAGAAGGTAAGGTTGTCTGTTGAAACATTATCAGTGTTTTGAACGAACACTTGGATTCCTATGTTCATGTATCTGATCTTATTCATTTATCTGTAAAACCAAGAAACATGAATTGTTTCCTGTTGGTTTGTGTTCTGATAAGGGTGAATTTGCATTGTTCTCTGATTTTCAGATGGAAAATATTTACATTTTAATTTCATTTTCAGGTTGATGATAGATTTTTTTGGAACAAACACATGCTAGAAGACTTGATCAATATTGGTGTGAGTAATGTTTGCTATGAATATGTATTTTGTTTAGAACCTCTGCGTAGAAACCTGTTCTACTTGTTTTTACTTCTTAATCAAATTGATTAGTAAGGAGATTTGTCAGGCTTCATGGGTCTCATTCTAACTTTCTGCAATATATATAATTCTGTAATAAAAATGTAG